>NW_021270725.1:343373-343701 GCF_002162155.2 Triticum dicoccoides
AGGTTTGCCATCTTGTAATAACACACCTCCTAATCCAATTCCACTAGCATCACATTCAAGCTCAAAAGTCTTATTAAAATCAGGAAGTTGGAGTAAAGGAGCATGTGTCAACTTATCTTTCAATACCGTGAAGGCTTCTTCCTGTGCGGTACCCAAACAAAAGGCACATCCTTCTTTGTAAGCTCGTTGAGAGGTGCAGCAATGGTGCTGAAATCTCTCACAAAACGCCTATAGAATCCAGCGAGGCCAAGAAAACTCCTCACTTGTGTGACCGTTTTGGGCTGCGGCCAACTCTCAATAGCTTCAATCTTGGCTTTGTCAACTTCAA
>NW_021270725.1:343744-352215 GCF_002162155.2 Triticum dicoccoides
ACGTAAATGTTCCAAATGTTCTTCCAAAGATCTGCTATAAATCAGTATGTCATCAAAGTAAACTACCACAAATCATCCAATGAAAGCACGTAAAACTTCGTTCATTAATCTCATGAAAGTACTAGGTGCATTAGTTAACCCAAAAGGCATGACTAACCACTCATATAATCCAAACTTAGTTTTAAATGCTGTTTTCCATTCATCTCCCAATTTCATACGAATTTGGTGGTAGCCACTACGCAAATCAACTTTGGAGAATATTGTAGAACCACTCAATTCATCAAGCATATCATCTAGCCTAGGAATAGGATGACGATAACGAATAGTAATATTATTAATGCCTCTACAATCAACACACATACGTGATGTACCATCCTTTTTCGGCACTAGAATAATAGGAACAGCACAAGGACTAAGGGATTCGCGTATATAACCTTTGTCGAGAAGCTCTTGTACTTGGCGCATAATCTCCTTCGTCTCCTCTGGATTGGTACGGTATGGTGCACGGTTGGGTAATGATGCACCGGGAATTAAGTCAATTTGATGCTCAATCCCTCGAATAGGTGGTAATCCCGGTGGCACGTCTTGTGGAAAGACGTCAGCGAACTCCTGCAAAATGTTAGCGACAGCGGGAGGCAAAGAGGAAGGCACGTCCTCGAATGAAAATAATGCCTCTTTGCACACAAAAGCATAGCAAATAGATTTGCTAAAATCTAGATCATCAATATCAGATTTGGTGGCAAGTAAACATGCACTTTTCAATTTAATTTCAGAAGCAACACTAGATTGTTTATTATTAGGCTGCATTTGTTGCTCAATTTCTTTTGCCACAATCTGATTTTCACTCGTATTTTTCTCTAGTTTTGCTTTATTAGCTCTATTAATATCATCTTTCAAAATGGAATCAGGAGTCATAGGAAGCAAAGTAATATTTTTATCCATATGAACAAGAATATACTGATTGTTTCTACCATGGTGTACAGAATTTTTATCAAATTGCCATGGTCGACCAAGTAATAAGGAACATGCTTGCATAGGTACAACATCACAATCAACATAATCAGCATATGTAGAGATACTAAAATGCACATGAATAGTACGTGTTAGCTTAACCTTGCCGCTGTTGTTGAACCATTGGATGTAGTAAGGATGTGGATGTGGTCTTGTGGTGAGAGATAGCTTCTCCACCATCTCCACGCTAGCCAAGTTATTGCAACTCCCTCCATCTATGATCACGCGAACAGAACGTTCCTTCACAACTCCCTTTGTATGGAACAAATTATGCCTCTGATTTTGCTCAGCTTGTGTAACCTGCACACTCAAAACACGTTGAGCAACTAAACATTCATACATGTCAGCATCTTCAGGAGCCATGTATTGTGTCTCATGATCAGAATCGTCTCCATCGTGTTCGTCACGTGTAATAAGAGCCAAAGTCTCCTCATCATAGTCACTAGCGGACTCATACCCACCATCCTCAGTAACAATCATCACACGCTTAGATGGGCATTCTCTCGCATAATGACCTCCACCCTTGCAACATCGACAAATAATATCATGTGTTTGCCCTGTTGATGCCATGGATGAAGAAGAGCTCTTTGCAGGCCTAGAAGGTGTGCTCTTGGCAGATAGTGGTGATTGTGCCTGCTTTATTGTATCACGGTTGGAGGTGGCAGCCGACGGAGGTGCCGGTGTAGCAGAACGTGTGGAAGTAGATGATGCACGTGGTGTCCATGATGAAGGTCGACCTGCAGAAAAGTTAGTCCGCGCCAATGCCTGTCGATCCTGCACTTCACGTTCAGCTTTACAAGCAAGATGGAATAAACGAGTGATTTTAGTATACTCCTTATACTCTAGAATGGTCTGAATCTCTCTATTTAATCCACCCATAAAACGTGCAAGCATAGCTTCATTCTCCTCAACAATACCACATCTAATCATGCCAGTTTGCAATTCCTGATAATATTCTTCTACAGAATTTTTTCCTTGTCTTAAATGCTGCAATTTTGGAAGTTATTCACGTTGATAATATGGTGGAACCCAACGAGTACGCATAGCAATTTTCAAAGTAGCCCAAGTAGCTGGAATAGGATATAATCTACAATGTTTAGACCACCAAACACATGCAAAGCTAGTGAAAGCACAAACAGCAGCAGAAACACGTCTCTCCTCAGGATATTGTAAACATGTAAATCGTTGCTCAGTTTCTAACTCCCAAGTAAGATATATATCAGGAACATATCTACCCTCAAATGGTGGAATATTCAATTTCAGTTTAGGGAGATGGTCATGATCTCGTACCTGAGGGGGAGCCCTAACATTGCCATTATTTGCATGTGGACGACCTGGTGGTTGTGGTGCTGGTGGTTGCACGTAGCTCTGATTTTGATCAACCTCATCCTTGTAATCTCCCACATAATCATCCTCCTCCACATCAGCAGCAGGAGCCACAGAAGTATCAACAGCAGCACCAGCAGTTTGGCCAGGCTGAAGAGGGACACGGCTTACTCGGCGGAGGGCTGTTTCCCAATGTGGAGGTAGTCGGTGTTGTTGCTGTTGGTGCAGAGGTGCGGCAGGAGCAGCCGGTGGTGGAAAACGCGAAAGCAATTCAGCAAACTTGTTATCGAGCTTCATTTCAAACGTCTTCTCCATGCCATCTATCTTCTCCATGGCCTCTTCAAATCTGTTTAGCACATCTTCCACCTGTCAACTCATCATTTGCTGAAACTTATCATGTAACTCTTTGTTCGTCATGTTCTCCCAGTCAATCGCGTCGGGTTGTGATCCTGCCATGGTTAGCAGCAATAGAAACACACAAGAATATGAACCTACAGACTACTAGAAAACGGTGATGGTGGAGTGTCACAAATCCGTCAAGCAAATCTCAAATTCTTACCAGTTCTTACCCAGCAGCAAGCGGTGATCGGCAACCGTCGTAGTCAAAACTCTCAAAGCTTGGATAGAGTGATTACCAGGGAGAGTCAAACGCACGACGTAGATGTATGTGGAGCTGGGAAGGCTTATAATATGGTAGCAAAAAGGGTCAGCAATAATCACTTCAGAGATGCAAAGTTGAATAAACGCTCAACGACGGTACTGTGCTGGTCCTAGGCTAGACCGTGCTAGAGACGCGAGCCTAGAACACTAACAAAATCACGGCGCTGCACGTAAACAATGGAGGAGCACACTCTGAATTTTTTCTCTTTTTTTCACTTTTTTTGCACTTTTTTTCCTCTCTTTTTTTGCTCCGCACCAAAATTTTTTCGAAAAAGTCTACAAATGGTCTAAAAACTGCCTAGCCAGAATTTTCCAGACTTAGTTTTTTTTTGAGTTTGGAACTATTTTTCTTCTACGGGTAGCATGGAATCTCAGGAGTCCTACTCTCTCACGACTCGGAGTATGGCGTGATCTAGAACTCAAAAACAAAGCAACAAATACTGGACACGGACTAGGACTGGTGGCGGAGATGAATCTGGTGGAACTCGGACTGTGGTGGTATATCTGGACTCGGATTGGTGGTGCTATATGGCGATGGTATATCTAGACTCGGATTGGTGGTGGTATATGGCGATGGTATATGTGGACTCGGATTGGTGGTTGTATATGGCAGCGGCGATGTATATGGAGGGTGGTGGTATATGGTAATGATGATGACGATGGTGCGGCGGCGGCGTGACAACCTGTGAACAGAACTCGAAACTCTAAAGGACTAGACGCTAAGACCAGCAACTTGACACGATGATGCAACCGCAAATTCAACAAAGCAAATACAGAAAAGATTATGCAAAGGCTCAGATTGGTTCGGATAGGACGAACTAACCCTAATTTTTTTGGCTTTTTCGTGGACTGTAGGTATGAAGAACAGACTCGATCTAATCTACGAAAAACTGTAAAATCTCACCGAGCAACCTGAAAATCTGATACCACTTGATAGAGGCAAAGGTGTCCCGATGTTTCGATGAGATGGTGGCTATCGTTTTCTGTGGGAGTCGACCTTGACGATCCGACTACGAACGTGCGAGACGTCGTGCCTTAGCAATCGCTAAACCAACTTCCGAGGGTTATTGACCACGCCGGAGCACGATCAACCTGACCACGAGGGTTTGTTTCCTGCGAGCAAACGAAGAACAAGCAAGAGACTGAGATTGCAATCTGGATATTGCGAATATAAGATGAAAGCTTTATTGATCAAGGTGGGGTTCTGTGACGTCTTGCTCTGGTCGTTGGACACAAACGAAGTATGCGAAGTTGCAGCTATGGCGAACTTTTAATCTAAACAAAACCCAAAGCCTAAATGATGCCCTAAGGGCTGTATATATGAAGGAGAGAGGGGGAATTTCGTGGCCCTTGGTGGAGGGGTCCGAAACCAACCCTAACTCTTGTTTCCCCACACATACGGACTCTAAAAACAGCCTATACTTAAGTACTTCGAAAATACATGGGCCTGGCCCAATAATAAGGTGATGCAGCACCTAAAATAGCTTCTGGACGAAATTTATGAAGTGGCATCTTGTATATTTCGTCCCATGCTTCATGCACTCATTATGGTGGCTTCAGAGTCCTGGAATCATCACTTGTAACTCCGTTCTTGTTCCCCTTGCGCATGCCATCATCTCCATGCTTGAACTTGCTCCAAGGTTCATCTTTCTTATCCAAGCTAGGCCCTTCATTTGTAAGCAAAACAAATGTATCCAATTTAGGCAGCATCATATTCTCATGAACATTAGAATCGTTACCAAGAAACGAAAGTACCTGATAATTCAATTGGCGTGCGCGAGCTCTAGTAATCGGTCCAGTGTGTATAGTAGCAGGGCCTGTGGGTGTAACAATGGTATTGATGTCCTCATCACAGCTATCTTATGAGAGCTAACAAACTTTGCATCCCAAAGTCGTCCCTTCGTTTGTTACTTTTGCAGGAATCACAGGGAGGAGGCTTAATGGGACATTTCGGACGCGACAAGACGTTCACCACGCTCTCGAAGAGCTACTTTTGGCCAAAGATGTTTCGGGACGTCAATCGCTTCACCAACCGATGTTCGACATGCCGCAAAGCTAAGTCCAAAGCTCAATCTCATGGCCTCTACATGCCTCTACCGATTCCATACCAACCATGGGAAGACATTAGCATGGACTTCGTACTTGGTTTGCCTAGGACTGGCAATGGGAATGATTCCATATTTGTCGTTGTGGACCATTTCTCCAAAATGGCACATTTTATTCCTTGTCACAAGATAGACGATGCTTCACATGTTGCTAATCTCTTTTGTAGGGAAATATTGCGTCTTCATGGTGTGCCAAAGACAATTGTCTCGGACCGCGATGTCAAGTTCCTTAGCTACTTTTGGACAACCCTATGCGCCAAACTCGGAATCAAGCTACTCTTCTCCACGGCGTACCATCCTCAAACCGACGGCCAAACAGAGGTGACAAACCGCACACTCTCCGCTCTACTTCGAGTACTCATCAAGAAGAACATCACGGAGTGGGAGGAGTGCCTACCTATCGCCGAGTTCGCCTACAACTGAGCAAGACACTCAACAACCGGCAAGTCTCCTTTCGAGGTCGTTTACGGATTCAACCCATTGTCACCATTGGACATTCTTCCTCTACCACTCCAAGAGTGCATCAATTTGGACGCAAGTGCGTGTGTGACACATCTCAAGAAGGCGCATGAAGATACAAGAAACACCATCGAGCGCCAAGTTCAACGCCTTGCGACCAAGCTCAACTTCAACATTGGCGATCTCGTGTGGCTACACCTTCGCAAGGACCGCTTTCCACAAGAACGCAAGTCCAAGCTTCGACCACGAGCGGATGGACCCTTCAAGGTGCTTGCACGCTACAACAACAACGCATACAAGATCGACATCCCATGCGACAAGTACTCCGTGAGTGACATCTTCAACGTCAAAGATCTCTCCTCGTATCATGGTGATGAGGATTTCGATCCGAGGTCGTATCTTCCCCAAGGGAGGGGAGATGATGCGGAGCATCCCAAGGTCATCCCCATGGACCTACCATCGTCTCATCAAGTGCCTAGTGGACCCATGACTCGTTCACCTGCAAGAGCTCTTGAAACCGAGGTGACATCTCTCGTCTCATAATTCCACCTTGATGCAAATGAAGCATGGCTACTACCTCATATGGACACTTTGTGCATACTGAGGTACCATGGAGAAGCTAAGGAGCAAGGACAAGAAGAAGAGGAAGATGGACGAGAAGACGGAGAAGAAGGAGGGCTGAAGGAAAAGTCCCAGCCACCAGATGACCGGCCGGGACCGGACGGCCGGCGCCTGAAGCCTCAGCCGAACCCCAGCGAGCGGACGTCCGGTCCAGACCGGATGACCGGTGCCCCTGCACCCGAAGCAAATGAGCAGACGTGATGAGGACATCAATACAATTGTTACACCCACAGCCCCTGCTGCTATACATACTGGACCAATTACTAGAGCTCGTGCACGCCAACTAAATTACCAGGTACTTTCGTTTCTTGGTAATGATTCTAATGTTCATGAGAATATGATGCTGCCTAAATTGGATACATTTGTTTTGCTTACAAATGAAGGGCCTAGCTTGGAGAAGGATGAACATTGGAGCAAGAACAAGCATGGAGATGATGGCATGCGCAAGGGGAACAAGAACGGAGTTACAAGTGATGATTTCAGGACTTTGAAGCCACCATAATGGGTGCATGAAGCCTTGGACGAAATATACAAGATGCCACTTCATAAATTTCGTCCCGAGGCTATTTTAGGTGCTGCGTCACCTTATTATTGGGCCAGGCCCATGTAATTTCCAAATACATAAGTATAGGCTATTTTTAGAGTCCGTATGTGTGGGAAAACAAGAGATAGGGTTGATTTCGGACTCCTCCACCAAGGGCCACGAAATTCCCCCCCTCTTCCTCCATATATACAGCCCTTAGGGCATCGTTTAGACTTTGGGTTTTGTTTAGATTAAAAGTTCGCCATAGCTGCAACTTCGCGTACTTCGTTTGTGTTCAACGACCAGACAAAGGCGTCACAGAACCCCACCTTGATCAATAAAGCTTTCATCTTATATTCGCAATATCCAGATTGCAATCTTAGTTTCTTGCTTGTTCTTCGTTTGCTCGCAGGAAACAGACCCTCGTGGTCAGGTTGATCGTGCTCCGGCGTGGTCAATAACCTCTCGGAGTTGGTTTAGCGATTGCTAAGGCGCGACGTCCTCGCACGTTCGTAGTCGGATCGTCAAAGTCGACTTCCACCAAAGCGAAATCCACCATCTCATCGAAAGACGGGACACCTTTGCCTCTATCACCTCCACCAAGGGCCACGAAATTCCCCCTCTCTTCCTCCATATATACAGCCCTTAGGGCATCGTTTAGACTTTGGGTTTTGTTTAGATTAAAAGTTCGCCATAGCTGCAACTTCGCGTACTTCGTTTGTGTTCAACGACCAGACAAAGGCGTCACAGAACCCCACCTTGATCAATAAAGCTTTCATCTTATATTCGCAATATCCAGATTGCAATCTTAGTTTCTTGCTTGTTCTTCGTTTGCTCGCAGGAAACAGACCCTCGTGGTCAGGTTGATCGTGCTCCGGCGTGGTCAATAACCTCTCGGAGTTGGGTTAGCGATTGCTAAGGCGCGACGTCCTCGCACGTTCGTAGTCGGATCGTCAAAGTCGACTTCCACCAAAGCGAAATCCACCATCTCATCGAAAGACGGGACACCTTTGCCTCTATCAAGTGGTATCAGATTTCCAGGTTGCTCGGTGAGATTTTACAGTTTTTCGTAGTTTAGATCGAGTCTGTTCTTCATACCTACAGTCCACGAAAAAGCCAAAAAAAATTAGGGTTAGTTCATCATATCCGAACCAATCTGAGCCTTTGCATAATCTTTTTAGGGTTTTGCTTTGTTGAATTTGCGGTTGCATCGTCGTGTCTAGTTGCTGGTCTTAGAGTCTAGTCTTTTAGAGTTTCGAGTTCTGGTCATAAGTTGTCACGCCGCCGCCGCACCATCATCATCACCCCTGCCATCTACCACCACCGCTTATCCGCCACCGCTTCGAATCCGTATCCATATACCACGACAGCTGTCATATACCACCATCGCTGCCATCTACCTCCATATATCCACCACCAATCCGAGTTCTTGTCATATTAGGTTTGTTTTCGAGATCCATCTAGATTCCGATTCGTGTTTCCTTGCCGGAGTAGGTTTCAGAAAAAAAAAAGAGTCGGGTAGCCACGCTCCGTTTAGGCCCAAAAATTTTCGAAAACGCATTTTTCGAGAAAATTTCTGGCTATCCTATTTTTAGGTGTTTCTGAGTGTTTTGAGACAGGTGCCATTATAGGAAGTTTTTTTTGACCCGTTTCCAGTTTTTGGGTCCGGGCAGTCGAAAAAAAAAAATTTGGTCGAAAAAATTTCGTGCCCATTCTGTCAGTTTGAGCTAGGAAGAGTTTTGAGACACTCGCCATTATAGTGATTT
>NW_021270725.1:354457-355507 GCF_002162155.2 Triticum dicoccoides
TATTAATAGAGCTAATAAAGCAAAACAGGAGACGAATAAGAGTGAAAATCAGATTGTGGCAAAAGAATTTGAGCAACAAATGAAGCCTAATAATAAACCATCTAGTGTTGCTTCTGAAATTAAATTGAAAAGTGCATGTTTATTTGCCACCAAATCTGATATTGATGAGCTAGATTTCAGCAAATCTGTTTGCTATGCTTTTGTGTGCAAAGAGGCATTATTTTCATTCGAGGACGTGCCTTCCTCTTTGCCTCCTGCTGTCACTAACATTTTGCAGGAGTTCGCTGACGTCTTTCCACAAGACGTGCCACCGGGATTACCGCCTATTCGAGGGATTGAGCATCAGATTGACTTAATTCCCGGTGCTTCACTGCCAAACCGTGCACCATACCGTACCAATCCAGAGGAGACGAAGGAGATTATGCGTCAAGTACAAGAGCTTCTCGACAAAGGTCATATACGTGAATCCCTTAGTCCTTGTGCTGTTCCTATTATTCTAGTGCCGAAAAAGGATGGTACATCACGTATGTGTGTTGATTGTAGAGGCATTAATAATATTACTATTCGTTATCGTCATCCTATTCCTAGGCTAGATGATATGCTTGATGAATTGAGTGGCTCTACAATATTCTCCAAAGTTGATTTGCGTAGTGGCTACCACCAAATTCGTATGAAATTGGGAGATGAATGGAAAACAGCATTTAAAACTAAGTTTGGATTATATGAGTGGTTAGTCATGCCTTTTGGGTTAACTAATGCGCCTAGTACTTTCATGAGATTAATGAACGAAGTTTTACGTGCTTTCATTGGACGATTTGTGGTAGTTTACTTTGATGACATACTGATTTATAGCAGATCTTTGGAAGAACATTTGGAACATTTACGTGCTGTTTTTATTGCTCTACGTGATGCACGTTTGTTTGGTAACCTTGGGAAGTGCACCTTTTGCACCGACCGAGTATCTTTTCTTGGCTATGTTGTTACTCCACAGGGAATTGAAGTTTACAAAGCCAAGATTGAAGCTATTGAGAGTTGGCCGCAGCCCAAAAC
>NW_021270726.1:0-990 GCF_002162155.2 Triticum dicoccoides
GGGGTTCAGCAATCGTGGAAATCGCTCTGGGTCCCCAAAATGCTGAGTAATAGTGCACGAAACGGACAAGAATCAGCCAAATATGTGAGTGTTGATGACCGACATGTAAACGCACCCCGGGGTTCGTCAATCGTGGAAATGACTCCGGGACCCCAAAACAGAGTAATAGTCCAAGAAACGGCCCAGAATCGGCCAAAACTGTGATTGTTGATGACGGACACGTAAGCACACCTTGGGGTTCAGCAACTATGGAAATTGCTTCAGGACCCCAAAAAGATAAATAATAGTCCATGAAACGGGTCAGAATTGGACAAAACTTTGAGTGTTGACGACGGACACATGAACGCACCCCGGGGTTCATCAATCGTGGAAATCGCTCTGGGTCCCTAAAACGCTGAGTAATAGTGCACGAAACCAAGAGTAATAGTCCATGAAACGAGAATCACTTTGGGACCCCAAAACGGTGAGTAATAGTCCATGAAACGGGCCATAAACTGCCGAAACCGCGAGTGTTGATGATCGACACGTAAGCGCACCTTGGAGTTCGATAACCATGGAAATCACTCCGGGACCCCGAAACGGTGAGTAATAGTGCATGAAGCAGGCCAGAATCGGTCAAAATTGCGAGTGTTGATGACCAACACGTAAGCACACCTTGGGGTTCAACAACTATGGAAATCGCTTCGGGACCCGAAAACGATGAGTAATATTCCACGAAATGGGTCGGAATTGGACAAAACTGTGAGAGTTGACGACGGACACATAAACGTGCCCCGGGGTTCAGCAATCGTGGAAATCGCTCTGGGTCCCCAAAATGCTGAGTAATAGTGCACGAAACGGACAAGAATCAGCCAAATATGTGAGTGTTGATGACCGACATGTAAACGCACCCCGGGGTTCGTCAATCGTGGAAATGACTCCGGGACCCCAAAACAGAGTAATAGTCCAAGAAACGGCCCAGAATCGGCCAAAACTGTGATTGTTGATGAC
>NW_021270727.1:0-1924 GCF_002162155.2 Triticum dicoccoides
CTTTCGTTTCTTGGTAATGATTCTAATGTTCATGAGAATATGATGCTGCCTAAATTGGATACATTTGTTTTGCTTACAAATGAAGGGCCTAGCTTGGAGAAGGATGAACATTGGAGCAAGAACAAGCATGGAGATGATGGCATGCGCAAGGGGAACAAGAACGGAGTTACAAGTGATGATTTCAGGACTTTGAAGCCACCATAATGTGTGCATGAAGCCTTGGACGAAATATACAAGATGCCACTTCATAAATTTCGTCCCGAGGCTATTTTAGGTGCTGCGTCACCTTATTATTGGGCCAGGCCCATGTAATTTCGAAATACATAAGTATAGGCTATTTTTAGAGTCCGTATGTGTGGGGAAACCAGAGATAGGGTTGATTTCGGACCCCTCCACCAAGGGCCACGAAATCCACCCCCTCTTCCTCCATATATACAGCCCTTAGGGCATCGCTTAGACCTTGGGTTTTGTTTAGATTAAAAGTTCGCCATAGCTGCAACTTCGCGTACTTCGTTTGTGTTCAACGACCAGACAAAGGCGTCACAGAACCCCACCTTGATCAATAAAGCTTTCATCTTATATTCGCAATATCCAGATTGCAATCTCAGTTTCTTGCTTGTTCTTCGTTTGCTCGCAGGAAACAGACCCTCGTGGTCAGGTTGATCGTGCTCCGGCGTGGTCAATAACCTCTCGGAGTTGGTTTAGCGATTGCTAAGGCGCGACGTCCTCGCACGTTCGTAGTCGGATCGTCAAAGTCGACTTCCACCAAAGCGAAATCCACCATCTCATCGAAAGACGGGACACCTTTGCCTCTATCAAGTCATGTCCTCATCATCCTCCCCTTCTTGAAAATAAAGCCGTCCTCGGTGTTGCTTAATCTGAAATGTGGCTAACAAAAGAGACAAGGTGTACATGTTGTATATGTATATGTCATCCATTTTTACTTCCCTTGATTTTTGCATATATGACACATGAATAGATGAGTAACTTGCATAGTTCATAAAATCTAAAGCCAAAAAATTAGCACAGGAAGTAGAAGGCATGAAAATATTGCAACTCAGTTTGCACATATAAGTGAAGCTCTTATTCATTTCAAAAGATTGACAATGTTCATCATTAAACCATCCCAACATTGGTGAATAAACCTTACTTGCATCAAATTTACATGCTACAACATGCTTAAATAAGCAAACATGCAATAAGTCATTCAACACAGAATCATCACCAAGATTAGAGGTCATATCAAAATGATTAAACATTGGTTCTTTTGCATCAATAGTTAATTGAATGGGTGCACTCAAAATTGTTGGTATTTCAGTTGTTTGATCACATGGCAAAGTCAAATTATCAACGTAGTCCTCCAAAATAGGTGGTGTGATCAAAGTAGTGGGTAGCTCATCAGATGGTGCATTCAAATTGACAAGGCATTCATCATTCTCATGTAAAGATGGAAGATCAGTACCTTTGTCATTACCTCTTATGGTCAACTCAGATAATGTAGCCACTCTCGGGGGCGATGTGTCACATGGTGGAGGTGATGTAGTCCTGACAACAACGGATGTGGTTGTCATAGTATGCCTAGTAGTTGAAGGAACAATCATATCAACTCTTGGAATGTGCACCGTGCGCTTGTTCTCCTCGTGGCCAACACGTCGTTTTATTTCCTGTTCAGCTTTGCAAGCAAGATGAAACAAATGGTCCATAGGATAACACTCTTCATGAATTAGTATCTCTTGAATATCACGGTTTAATCCTCCCCAAAATCTATCCATAAAATCATCTTCACTTTCTTCTAAAGAGGAATGCAACAAGGTAGTTTGTAAATCATCATAATATTTTGTTACAGTTTCACTACCTTGTTTTAAGTGTTGCAACTTCTTAATCATGTCACGAGTATAATAAGCAGGGACGAAAGTATGTCGCA
>NW_021270728.1:0-1533 GCF_002162155.2 Triticum dicoccoides
TCGTTGGATGATATTCATCATGTGACAGTTATAACCTAGGGCTATTCGACACTAGCTCCAGTTCATCGATATAATGTAGGCATGTATTCCGTAAATAGTCATACGTGCTTTATTAAAAGAACTTGCATGGCATCTTTTGTCCTACCCTCCCGTGGCAGCGGGGTCCATATTGGAAACTAAGGGATATTAAGGCCTCCTTTTAATAGAGAACCGGAACAAAGCATTAACACATAGTGAATACATGAAGTCCTCAAACTACGGTAATCACCGGAAGAAGTCCCAGTTATTGTCACTCCGGGGTTACCACATCATAACACGTAGTAGGTGACTATAACTTGCAAGATCGGATCTAGAACATGGATATAATGATGATAACATAAACGGTTCAGATATGAAATCATGGCACCTGTAACACCCCAAAAATTTAACCAGGTTTTAGTTATTAAAATTTTGCCAAGAGTTTAAAATTTTTGCCTGCAAGAATATCCCTGTTGATTTCAAAACTTTTCTTTTAATATTAAGAAATTTTTCCCAAGTGGATCCTTCCAAAATATATTGGACTTATTTTCCCTCTCTTTTAAATAAACATCTCTCAATCAGGAAATTTATTTATAAAATTATTTTCACCCTGAGCTTTATTCATTAAATGACTTGTTTTAAAATTTGGAGCTCTATTTGAACTACAACCATTGGATAAATTCACTTAAAATTCCCACAAAATTTGGAGATTTCATGTGATGTTATTCAATAACATTTGTGCAAAAATATCTTTTATTTATGTAATAATTTGAGCTCTGCATCAATTTTTTCTTCTCTGGTCCAGAGAGCAATTTTGCACTACAACCCTTTTAAATAATTCTTTCTAGCCTCCACCAAAATTATGGGATATTGGTAGTAGCATATGATTCAACATTATGCAAAAACCTAGTGCGGTTCTTTGAAAATTTTGAGTGAATCAACCTCTTTTTCATTCTGGTCCAGCCTTGTGTACATAATCTGGAGTACGTATTGAACTGTGTCTCCTGTGGGGGACGTCAAAACGACGCCAGCCCCTAGTCCGGCCAACATCTTGGAGCCGTCGAAATGCATGATCCAATTTGAATATGTGCCGTACTCTTTAGGGAGTTCGGCCTCCGTCCATTCTGCGACAAAGTCGGCCAAAACTTGCGACTTGATGGCTCGCCGTGGCTTATAAGTTATGTCGAATGGGAGGAGCTCAATGGCCCATTTTGCAATCTGGCCTGTTGCGTCACGGTTGTTTATAATATCGTTAAGTGGTACTTCCGAGGCTACTGTTATTGAACACTCTTGAAAGTAGTGTCGTAGCTTCCGGGATGCCATGAATACGGTGTACGCAATCTTTTGATAATGCGGGTACCGTGATTTGCACGGAGTGAGGACAGTGGACACATAATAGACCGGCTTTGAAGGGGGAATTTGTGTCCGTCCGTTTCTCGTTCGACGACGAGCACTGCGCTTACAACCTGATGTATTGCTGCAATGTACAATAGCATTGGTTCGCCAATGTTTGGC
>NW_021270729.1:0-1221 GCF_002162155.2 Triticum dicoccoides
AAAAATATTACTTTGCTTCCTATGACTCCTGATTCCATTTTGAAAGATGATATTAATAGAGCTAATAAAGCAAAACAGGAGATGAATAAGAGTGAAAATCAGATTGTGGCAAAAGAATTTGAGCAACAAATGAAGCCTAATAATAAACCATCTAGTGTTGCTTCTGAAATTAAATTGAAAAGTGCATGTTTATTTGCCACCAAATCTGATATTGATGAGCTAGATTTCAGCAAATCTGTTTGCTATGCTTTTGTGTGCAAAGAGGCATTATTTTCATTCGAGGACGTGCCTTCCTCTTTGCCTCCTGCTGTCACTAACATTTTGCAGGAGTTCGCTGACGTCTTTCCACAAGACGTGCCATCGGGATTACCGCCTATTCGAGGGATTGAGCATCAGATTGACTTAATTCCCGGTGCTTCACTGCCAAACCGTGCACCATACCGTACCAATCCACAGGAGACGAAGGAGATTATGCGTCAAGTACAAGAGCTTCTCGACAAAGGTTATATACGCGAATCCCTTAGTCCTTGTGCTGTTCCTATTATTCTAGTGCTGAAAAACGATGGTACATCACGTATGTGCGTTGATTGTAGAGGCATTAATAATATTACTATTCGTTATCGTCATCCTATTCCTAGGCTAGATGATATGCTTGATGAATTGAGTGGCTCTACAATATTCTCCAAAGTTGATTTGCGTAGTGGATACCATCAAATTCGTATGAAATTGGGAGATGAATGGAAAACAGCATTCAAAATTAAGTTTGGATTATATGAGTGGTTAGTCATGCCTTTTGGGTTAACTAATGCACCTAGTACTTTCATGAGATTAATGAACGAAGTTTTACATGCTTTCATTGGACGATTTGTGGTAGTTTACTTTGATGACATATTGATTTATAGCAGATCTTTGGAAGAACATTTGGAACATTTACGTGCTGTTTTTATTGCTCTACGTGATGCACGTTTGTTTGGTAACCTTGGGAAGTGCACCTTTTGCACCGACCGAGTATCTTTTCTTGGCTATGTTGTTACTCCACAGGGAATTGAAGTTGATAAAGCCAAGATTGAAGCTATTGAGAGTTGGCCGCAACCCAAAATGGTCACACAAGTGAGGAGTTTTCTTGGCCTCGCTGGATTCTATAGGCGTTTTGTGAGAGATTTCAGCACCATTGCTGCACCTCTCAATGAGCTTACAAAGAAAGATGTGCCTTTTCTTTGG
>NW_021270730.1:0-998 GCF_002162155.2 Triticum dicoccoides
AATAGGTCATTTTGGAGCTAAATATGGTTATTATGTCATTTTGGAGCTAGCTAAGCATATGAAGTCATTTAGGACCTAAAATATGTCATTTGTTAAGCATATTATATCATTTTAGAGCTAGCTAAGCATATTAAGTCATTTTGGAGGAAAAAATGCTAAGTGTAGGTCATTTTAGAGCTATCCTAGGTTAAATATGTCATTTTTAAGCTAGCTAAGCATATTAAGTCATTTTGGAGGAAAAATGCTAAGTATAGGTCATTTTAGAGCTATCCTAGGTTAAATATGTCATTTTGGAGCTAATTAAGCTTATTATGTAATTTTTCAGCTAGCTAAGCATATTGAGTCATTTTGGAGGAAAAAATGCTAAGTATAGGTAATTTTAGAGCTAGCCTAGGTTAAATAGGTCATTTTGGAGCTTAGTAAGGTTATTATGTCATTTTGGAGCTAGCTAAGCATATGAAGTCATTTAGGACCTAAAATATGTCATTTCTTAAGCATATTATATCATTTTAGAGCTAGCTAAGCATATTTAGTCATTTTGGAGGAAAGGATGCTAAGTATAGGTCATTTTAGAGCTATCCTAGGTTAAATATGTCATTTTAAGCTAGCTAAGCATATTAAGTCATTTTGGAGGAAAAATGCTAAGTATAGGTCATTTTAGAGCTATCCTAGGTTAAATATGTCATTTTAGAGCTAATTAAGCTAATTATGTAAGTTTTGAGCTAGCTAAGCATATTGAGTCATTTTGGAGGAAAAAATGCTAAGTATAGGTCATTTTAGAGCTAGCCTAGGTTAACTAGGTCATTTTGGAGCTAAGTAAGGTTGTTATGTCATTTTGGAGCTAGCTAAGCATATGAAGTCATTTAGGACCTAAAATATGTCATTTCTTAAGCATATTATATCATTTTAGAGCTAGCTAAGCATATTAAGTCATTTTGGAGGAAAGGATGCTAAGTATAGGTCATTTTAGAGCTATCCTAGGTTAAATATGTCATTTT
>NW_021270731.1:0-1296 GCF_002162155.2 Triticum dicoccoides
CACAGAAAAATAATGGAGTTCAAATAAGTTAAAAAAAATGAAATCCCTTTGTAACAGACGAGTTTCTGTATGAAACCCTGATACTTAGAAAGAGATTGTCCGTTTTGTACACGAAGTGCATCCAGTTTTTGCCGTAATCCTCTCTACTTTCTCGCACATGCTATGTGGGTGAAATGATGATACCATGCCAACTTGGAACCTTTTCAGAGTTCATTTCAAATGCTTTTCAACTTCATGGTCTTATAGGTCAAAATAATCAGTAAATGCATGAAAAATAACAAATGAAGTCAGAGAGGGTTGTAAATTGATGATGTGGCTTTGAATTGCAGTTTGAACACAGAAAAACAATGGAGTTCAAATAAGTTCAAAAAAAATGAAATGCCTTTGTAACAGACGAGTTTCCGTATGAAACCCTGATACTTAGAAAGAGATTACCCGTTTTGTACACGAAGTGCATCCAGTTTTTGCCGTAACCCTCTTTACTTTCTCGCACATGCTATGTAGGTGAAATGATGATACCATGCCAACTTGGAACCTTTTCAGAGTTCATTTCAAATGCTTTTCAACTTCATGGTCTTATAGGTCAAAATAATCAGGAAATGCATGAAAAATAACAAATGAAGTCAGAATGGGTTGTAAATTGATGATGTGGCTTTGAATGGTGCATTTTGAAGACTGATAAACTATGGAGTTCAAATAAGTTCTAAAAAAAATGAAATTCCTTTGTAACAGACGAGTTTCCGTATGGAACCCGGATACTTCGAAAGATTTTGTCTGTTTTCTACACGAAGTGCATCCAGTTTTTGCCGTAACCCTCTCTACTTTCTCGCACATGATATGTCGGTGAAATGATGATACCATGCCACCTTGGAACCTTTTCAGAGTTCATTTCAATTGCTTTTCAACTTCATGGTCCTATAGGTCAAAATAATCAGTAAATGCGTGAAAAATAACAAATGAAGTCAGAAAGGGTTGTAAATGAATGATGTGGCTTTGAATGGTGCATTTTGAACACAGAAAAACTATGGAGTTCAAATAAGTTCCAAAAAAATGAAATCCCTTTGTAACAGACGAGTTTCCGTACGAAACCCTGATACTTAGAAAGAGATTGTCCGTTTTGTACATGAAGTGCATCCAGTTTTTGCCATAACCCTCTCTAATTTCTCGCACATGCTATGTGGGTGAAATGATGATACCATGCCAACTTGGAACCTTTTCAGAGTTCATTTCAAATGCTTTTCGACTTCATGGTCTTATAGGTCAAAATAATCAGTAAATGCATGAAAAATAACAAAT
>NW_021270732.1:0-1073 GCF_002162155.2 Triticum dicoccoides
CAGCAACTATACGGACTGGGTCCGGAACCTGAGGATCATCCTCATAGCTGCCAAGAAAGATTATGTCCTACAAGCACCGCTTGGTGACGCACCCATTCTCCCTGCAGAACAAGATGTTATGAACGCTTGGCAGGCACGTTCCGATGACTACTCCCTCGTTCAGTGCGGCATGCTTTACAGCCTAGAGCCGGGGCTCCAAAAGCGTTTTGAGAGACATGGAGCATATGAGATGTTCGAAGAGCTGAAAATGGTTTTCCAAGCTCATGCCCGGGTCGAGAGATATGAAGTCTCCGACAAATTCTTCAGCTGTAAGATGGAGGAAAATAGTTCTGTCAGTGAGCACATACTCACTATGTCTGGGTTGCATAACCGCTTGACTCAGCTGTGAGTTAATCTCCCGGATGATGCGGTCATTGACAGAATCCTCCAGTCGCTTCCACCAAGCTACAAGAGCTTTGTGATGAACTTCAATATGCAGGGGATGGAAAAGACCATTCCTGAAGTATTTGCTATGCTGAAATTAGCAGAGGTAGAAGTCAGGAAGGAACATCAAGTGTTGATGGTCAATAAAACCACTAAGTTCAAGAAAGGCAAGGGTAAAAGGAACTTCAAGAAGGACGGCAAGGAGGTTGCCGCGCCCGGCAAGCAAGCTGCTGGGAAGAAGCCAAAGAATGGACCCAAGCCCGAGACTGAGTGCTTTTATTGCAAGGGAAGCGGTCACTGGAAGCGGAACTGCCCTAAGTACTTAGCGGATAAGAAGGCTGGCAAAACGAAAGGTATATGTGATATACATGTAATTGATGTGTACCTTACTAGTGCCCGTAGTGGCTCCTGGGTATTTGATACCGGTGCAGTTGCTCATATTTGTAACTCAAAGCAGGGGCTGCGGAATAAGCGGAAACTGGCAAAGGACGAGGTGACGATGCGCGTCGGGAATGGTTCCAAGGTCAATGTGATCGCCGTCGGCACGCTACCTCTGCATCTCCCTTCGGGATTAGTTTTAAACCTTAATAATTGTTATTTAGTGCCAGCTTTGAGCATGAACATTGTATCGGGATCTCGTTTAATTCGAG
>NW_021270733.1:0-652 GCF_002162155.2 Triticum dicoccoides
GGCGGGCGGCGTCGAGGGCGAGGGCGACGGCGGGCGGCGTCGAGGGCGAGGGCGATGGCGGGCGGCGTCGAGGGCGAGGGCGACGGCGGCAGGCCTTCGGCGCGGCAGAGAAGACGAGAAATGCCCGCGACGGGTCGGGCCCTTGTATTTATAGCCCCCCCCCTTTAGTCGCGGTTGGGGAGGCGACCCGCGACTAAAGGGTAACCGTTAGTCGCGGTTGGGGAGGCGACCCGCGACTAAAGGGCTTTTTTGGCGGGTTTTTCATTCCCGCGCGCAACGACCTTTAGTCGCGGTTGGGCAGGCCAACCGCGACTAACGGTATTTTTAAAATACTTTTTCTTTTTCAAAATCTTAAAAATACAAATAATATATCAAAAAATTCAGAAAAGTAAAACTAATTCAATTCAATATGTTAAAAACACAAATATTATATCAAAAAATTCAGAAAAATAAAACTAATTCAATTCAAAATTCTAAAAATACAAATAATATATCAAAAAATTAAGAAAAATAAAACTAATTCAATTCAAAATGTTAAAAATACAAATAATATATCAAAAAATTCAGAAAAATAAAACTAATTCAATTCAATATGTTAAAAACAAAAATATTATATCAAAAAATTCATAAAAATAAAACTAATTCAATTCAA
>NW_021270734.1:0-426 GCF_002162155.2 Triticum dicoccoides
CACTCGCGGTTTTGGTCGATTCTGACCCGTTTCGTGCACTATTACTCACCATTTTGGGGTCGCGAAGTGATTTACATGCTTGTTGAACACCAAGGTGTGCTTACGTCTCGGTCATCAACACTGACAGTTTTGGCCGATTCTGGCCCGTTTCATGGACTATTGCTCACTGTTTTGGGGTCCCATAGTGATTTCCACGATTAACGAACCCTGGGGTGCGTTTACGTGTCGGTTATCAACACTCGCAGTTTTGGTCGATTCTGACCCGTTTCGTGCACTATTACTCACCATTTTGGGGCCGCGAAGTGATTTACATGCTTGTTGAACACCAAGGTGTGCTTACGTCTCGGTCATCAACACTGCAATTTTGGCCGATTCTGGCTCGTTTCATGGACTATTACTCACTGTTTTGGGGTCCTGGAGTGATTT
>NW_021270735.1:0-1110 GCF_002162155.2 Triticum dicoccoides
CGGTCTAGTTAAACTCGGATCATGTAATACTTAGATGACTGGAGGGATGTCTAATCTAAGTGGGAGTTCATTAATAATTTGATTAGTTGAACTTAATTATCATGAACTTAGTCTAAATATTTTACAATATGTCTTGTAGATTAAATGGCCAACGTAGTCCTCAACTTCAACGCGTTCCTAGAGAAAACCAAGCTGAAAGACGATGGCAGCAACTATACGGACTGGGTCCGGAACCTGAGGATCATCCTCATAGCTGCCAAGAAAGATTATGTCCTACAAGCACCGCTTGGTGACGCACCCGTTCTCCCTGCAGAACAAGATGTTATGAACGCTTGGCAGGCACGTTCCGATGACTACTCCCTCGTTTAGTGCGGCATGCTTTACAGCCTAGAGCCGGGGCTCCAAAAGCGTTTTGAGAGACATGGAGCATATGAGATGTTCGAAGAGCTGAAAATGGTTTTCCAAGCTCATGCCCGGGTCAAGAGATATGAAGTCTCCGACAAATTCTTCAGCTGTAAGATGGAGGAAAACAGTTCTGTCAGTGAGCACATACTCACTATGTCTGGGTTGCATAACCGCTTGACTCAGCTGGGAGTTAATCTCCTGGATGATGCGGTCATTGACAGAATCCTCCAGTCGCTTCCACCAAGCTACAAGAGCTTTGTAATGAACTTCAATATGCAGGGGATGGAAAAGACCATTCCTGAAGTATTTGCTATGCTGAAATCAGCAGAGGTAGAAGTCAGGAAGGAACATCAAGTGTTGATGGTCAATAAAACCACTAAGTTCAAGAAAGGCAAGGGTAAAAGGAACTTCAAGAAGGACGGCAAGGAGGTTGCCGCGCCCGGCAAGCAAGCTGCCGGGAAGAAGCCAAAGAATGGACCCAAGCCCGAGACTGAGTGCTTTTATTGCAAGGGAAGCGGTCACTGGAAGCGGAACTGCCCTAAGTACTTAGCGGATAAGAAGGCCGGCAAAACAAAAGGTATATGTGATATACATGTAATTGATGTGTACCTTACTAGTGCCCGTAGTAGCTCCTGGGTATTTGATACCGGTGCAGTTGCTCACATTTGTAACTCAAAGCAGGGGCTGCGGAATAAGCGGAAACTG
>NW_021270736.1:0-1553 GCF_002162155.2 Triticum dicoccoides
TTCACTAATAATTTGATTAGTTGAACTTAATTATCATGAACTTAGTCTAAAATCTTTGCAATATGTCTTGTAGATCAAATGGCCAACGTAGTCCTCAACTTCAACGCGTTCCTAGAGAAAACTAAGCTGAAAGACGATGGCAGCAACTATACGGACTGGGTCCGGAACCTGAGGATCATCCTCATAGCTGCCAAGAAAGATTATGTCCTACAAGCACCGCTTGGTGACGCACCCGTTCTCCCTGCAGAACAAGATGTTATGAACGCTTGGCAGGCACGTTTCGATGACTACTCCCTCGTTCAGTGCGGCATGCTTTACAGCCTAGAGCCGGGGCTCCAAAAGCGTTTTGAGAGACATGGAGCATATGAGATGTTCGAAGAGCTGAAAATGGTTTTCCAAGCTCATGCCCGGGTCAAGAGATATGAAGTCTCCGACAAATTCTTCAGCTGTAAGATGGAGGAAAACAGTTATGTCAGTGAGCACATACTCACTATGTCTGGATTGCATAACCGCTTGACTCAGCTGGGAGTTAATCTCCCGGATGATGCGGTCATTGACAGAATCCTCCAGTCGCTTCCACCAAGCTACAAGAGCTTTGTGATGAACTTCAATATGCAGGGGATGGAAAAGACCATTCCTGAAGTATTTGCTATGCTGAAATCAGCAGAGGTAGAAGTCAGGAAGGAACATCAAGTGTTGATGGTCAATAAAACCACTAAGTTCAAGAAAGGCAAGGGTAAAAAGAACTTCAAGAAGGACGGCAAGGAGGTTGCCACGCCCGGCAAGCAAGCTGCCAGGAAGAAGCCAAAGAATGGACCCAAGCCCGAGACTGAGTGCTTTTATTGCAAGGGAAGCGGTCACTGGAAGCGGAACTGCCCTAAGTACTTAGCGGATAAGAAGGCCGGCAAAACAAAAGGTATATGTGATATACATGTAATTGATGTGTACCTTACTAGTGCCCGTAGTGGCTCCTGGGTATTTGATACCGGTGCAGTTGCTCACATTTGTAACTCAAAGCAGGGGCTGCGGAATAAGCGGAAACTGGCAAAGGACGAGGTGACGATGCGCGTCGGGAATGGTTCCAAGGTCAATGTGATCGCTGTCGGCACGCTGCCTCTGCATCTCCCTTCGGGATTAGTTTTAAACCTTAATAATTGTTATTTAGTGCCAGCTTTGAGCATGAACATTGTATCGGGATCTCGTTTAATTCGAGATGGCTACTCTTTTAAATCTGAGAATAATGGTTGTTCCATTTTATGAGAGATATGTTTTATGGTCATGCTCCTATGGTGAATGGTTTATTCTTTATGAATCTCGAACGTGATGCTACACATGTTCATAATGTGAGTACCAAAAGAAGTAAGGTTGATAATGATAGTCCCACATACTTGTGGCACTGCCGCCTTGGTCACATAGGTGTCAAACGCATGAAGAAGCTCCATGCTGATGGACTTTTAGAGTCTCTTGATTATGAATCATTTGACACGTGCGAACCATGCCTTATGGGTAAAATGACCAAGACTCCGTTCTCAGGAACAATGGAGCGAGCAACC
>NW_021270737.1:0-583 GCF_002162155.2 Triticum dicoccoides
CGCGCGGGCGAGGCGTCGAGGCGGCGTCGGGGCGTCGAGGCGGCGTCGGGGTGTCGAGGCGGCGTCGAGGCGTCGAGGCGGCGTCGGGGCGGCGTCGAGGCGGCGGGGCAGCGGCGTCGGGAGAGGAGAGGGGAAGGGGATCGAGGGTGAGGGCGAGGGAGAGAGAGGGGATAGGTTTGGGCCGGGGAGGAAATATGGATGGGGCGGCACAATACTAATGGCGCACCACCCCTCGGTGCGCCATAAGTACATCCATACTAATGGCGCACCTCACCCTGGTGCGCCATTAGTATTTTTTTTTATTTCTGCTCGAGCCAACAGGTTATCTTCCACCTGACCTAATCCACATCAAGTTCCCTCTACTAGCTCGACTGGTCAGCAGCCAGTTCTCACACCAGGAGGTCTTGGGTTCGATTCCCAGGCTCCACAATTTTTTTATGCATTTAAAATGCTGTTTGATACTTATTTGTGTTTAAATATGTTCAAACTTGTTTAAATCATAACAGTAATATTTTTTTATAAGACAGTAATAATTTTTTAAAAAATATCATCAAACAGTAATGCCGGTGGAGCGGGGGAGGGT
>NW_021270738.1:0-1277 GCF_002162155.2 Triticum dicoccoides
TGGATTTGAATTGTGCATCTGAACGCAAAAAAAGTACGGAGTTGTACTAATTATTAAAATATTGAATAGCAGGTGTAACAGATGAGTTTTCGTACGAAACCCTGATACTTCCTAAGAGATTGTCTAGTTTGTACATGAAGTGCATCCAGTTTTTGCCGTAACCCTCTCTACTTTTTTGCACATGCTATGCGGGTGAAATGATGATACCTTGCAAAGTTTCGACATTTTCAGAGTTCATTTTGTAGTGCTTTTCACTTTCACGGTGATTTAGCTCTGAAAACAAATCAGTAAATGCATCGAAAAGATCAAATTATGTCAGAATGGGTTGAAAGTTGATGACTTGGATTTGAATTGTGCATCCCAACACAAAAAAAGTCCGGAGTTGTAATAAGTTATTAAAATATTGAATAGCCGGTGTAACAGATGAGTTTTCGTCCGAAACCCTGATACTTCCTAAGAGATTCTCGAGTTTGTACACGAAGTGCATCCAGTTTTTCCGTAACCCTCTCTACTTTTTTGCACATGCAATGCGGGTGAAATAATGATACCTTGCCAAGTTTTGACCTTTTTGAGAGTTCATTTTGTAGTGCTTTTCACTTTCACGGTGATTAATTTAGCTCTAAAAACAAATCAGTAAATGCATCGAAAATAGCAAATTATGTCAGAAAGGGTTGAAATTTCATGACGTTGATTTGAATTGTGCATCTGAACGCACAAAAGTCCGAAGTTGTACTAAGTTATTAAAATATTGAATAATGGTGTAACAGATGAGTTTTCATCAGAAACCCTGATACTTCCTAAGAGATTGTCCAGTTTCTACACGAACTGCATCCAGTTTTCGCCATAACACTCTCTACTTCTTTGCACATGCAATGCGGGTGGAATGATGATACCTTGCCAAGTTTCAACGTTTTCAGAGTTCATTTTGTAGTGCTTTTCACTTTCACGGTGATTTAGCTCTGAAAACAAATCAGTAAATGCATCAAAAATAGCAAATTATGTCAGAAAGGGTTCAAAGTTGATGACGTTGATTTGAATTGTACATTTGAACGCAAAAAAGTATGGAGTTCTACTAAGTTATTAAAATATTGAATAGCCGGTGTAACAGATGAGTTTTCGTACGGAACCCTGATACTTCCTAAGAGATTGTCCAGTTTGTACACGAAGTGCATCCAGTTTTTGCCGTAACCCTCTCTACTTTTTTGCACATGCTATGCGGGTGAAATGATGATACCTCGCCAAGTTTCAACCTTTTCAGAGTTCATTTTGTAGTGCTT
>NW_021270739.1:0-977 GCF_002162155.2 Triticum dicoccoides
TGCCAATGTCAAGTATCTCTTCCTTCGACCATGAGAGCGTGTAACTCCTGGATACCGTAGGAGTGCTTTGGGTGTATCAAACGTCACAACGTAACTGGGTGACTATAAAGGTGCACTACAGGTATCTCCGAAAGTATCTATTGTTTTATGCGGATCGAGACTGGGATTTGTCACTCCGTGTAAACGGAGAGGTATCTCTGGGCCCACTCGGTAGGACATCATCATATGCGCAATGTGACCAAGGAGTTGATCACGGGATGATGTGTTACAGAATGAGTAAAGTGACTTGCCGGTAACGAGATTGAACAAGGTATTGGATACCGACGATCGAATCTCGGGCAAGTAACATACCGATAGACAAAGGGAATTGAATACGGGATTGATTAAGTCCTTGACATCGTGGTTCATCCGATGAGATCATCGTGGAACATGTGGGAGCCATCATGAGTATCCAGATCCCGCTGTTGGTTATTGACCGGAGAACGTCTCGGTCATGTCTACATGTCCCGAACCCGTAGGGTCTACACACTTAAGGTTCGATGACGCTAGGGTTATAAAGGAAGTTTGTATGTGGTTACCGAATGTTGTTTGGAGTCCCGGATGAGATCCCGGACGTCACGAGGAGTTCCGGAATGGTCCGGAGGTAAAGATTTATATATGGGAAGTCCTATTTTGGCCACCGGAAAATGTTCGGGATTTTTCGGTATTGTACCGGGAAGGTTCTAGAAGGTTCCAGAGTGGGGCCCACCTGCATGGGGGGACCCACATGGACGTGGGTAGTGGGGGCAAGGCCCCACACCCCTGGTCAAGGCGCACCAAGATCCCCCCTTAGAAGGAATAAGATCATATCCCGAAGGGATAAGATCAAGATCCCTAAAAAGGGGGGATAACAATCGGTGGGGAAGGAAATAATGAGATTTCTTTCCTCCCACCTTGGCCAACGCCCCAATGGACTTGGAGGGCAAGAAACCAGCCCC
>NW_021270740.1:0-960 GCF_002162155.2 Triticum dicoccoides
GGTAATTCGATAAGAGACATCATGGCATGCACCATATCCAATAGGGTGCAACTATGATGTTCGGACACACCATTACACTATGGTGTTCCGGGCGGTATTAATTGCGAAACAATTTCCACAATGTCTTAATTGTGTGCCAAAACTCGTAACTCAGATATTCATCTCTATGATCATATCATAGACATTTTATCCTCTTGTCACAATGATCTTCTACTTCACTCTGAAATTACTTGAACCATTCAATAATTCAGACTTGTGTTTCATCAAGTAAATATATACAACATCTACTCGAATCATCTGTGAAGTAAGAACATAATGATATTCACTGCATGCCTCAGCACTCATTGGACTACACACATCAAAATGTGTTACTTCCAACAAGTTGCTATCTTGTTCCATCTTTACTGAAACCGAGGCTTTTCAGTCATCTTGCCCATGTGGTATGATTTGCATATCTCAAGTGATTCAAAATCAAGTAAGTCTGAACGATCCATTTCCATGGAGTTTCTTCATGCATATACACCAATAGACATGGTTCGCATGTCTCAAACTTTTCAAAAACGAGTGAGTCCAAAGATCCATCAACATGGAGCTTCTTCATGCGTTTTATACCATTATGACTTACATGGCAGTGCCACAAGTAAGTGGTACTATCATTACTATCTTATATCTTTTGGCATGAAAATGTGTATCACTACGACCGAGATTCAATAAACCATTCCTTTAGGTGCAAGACCATTGAAGGTATTATTCAAAAATAGAGTAACCATTATTCTCCTTAAATGAATAACCGTATTGCGATAGACATAATCCAATCATGTCTATGCTCAACGCAAACACCAATCTCGGTGGTAGAGGGAGCGTGCGATGCTTGATCATATCAACCTTGGAAACACTTCCAACATATATCGTCAGCTCACCTTTAGCTAGTCTCCGTTTATTCCGTAGCTTTTATTTCGA
>NW_021270741.1:0-1770 GCF_002162155.2 Triticum dicoccoides
CGTTGTGATATTCACTTATATCTTGCTGTCAAGAGCTACTTAGTATCCTTCATTGATGCTAGTTGTGCTACGCCGTGACCTCATTAGTGTTTTAGGCTCGCGTCTCTAGTACGGTCTAGCCTAGGACCAGCACAGTACCGTCGTTGAGCGTTTATTCAACATTGCATCTTTGAATTGATTATTGCTAATCTTTTGCTACCATATATAGCCAACCCAGCTCCACATATTTCTACACCGTGTATACGTACGCTCCCCTGGCAATCGCTTTACTCAATATTCGGAGTTACTTGACACCGCTGGTTGCCGATCACCGCCTGCTGCATGGTAAGAACTTGTAAGACATTGATATTTGCTTTACTGTGAGCGTTTTACCACCACATCCTAGTAGTTATAGGAACATTATTTTTGGGTTTTGTTTCTTGTTCTACTAATCATGACAGGATCCAGAGTCAATTCATCGGCTTTGTCGATCGCAGGAGACGTGCCACCACCTTTGCAAATACCACAACCGTCACGAGAGGTGCACAAACATCCAAATGCACATGATCAGGTTAATGTATCTATACCACCATTTAATGGCCGTTTTAAACCTGCTTTATATATTGAATGGGAGTTCGACATAAAAAATATATTTGCTTCCCATAATTTCAATGAACATAAAAAGGTTAAGGTTCCGGTTGGTTCTTTCACTGGTTATGCTTTGGTTTGGTGGAGTGAATATTGTCGGTTACACCCTGATTATATACCTACTACTTGGGATGATTTGAAACTTGCCATGCGACATACTTTCGTCCCTGCTTATTATACTCGTGACAAGATTAAGAAGTTGCAACACTTAAAACAAGGTAGTGAAACTGTAACAAAATATTATGATGATTTACAAACTACCTTGTTGCATTCCTCTTTAGAAGAAAGTAAAGATGATTTTATGGATAGATTTTGGGGAGGATTAAACCGTGATATTCAAGAGATACTAATTCATGAAGAGTGTTATCCTATGGACCATTTGTTTCATCTTGCTTGCAAAGCTGAACAGGAAATAAAACGACGTGTTGGCCACAAGGAGAACAAGCGCACGGTGCACATTCCAAGAGTTGATATGATTGTTCCTTCAACTACTAAGCATACTATGACAACCACATCCGTTGTTGTCAGGACTACATCACCTCCACCATGTGACACATCGCCCCCGAGAGTGGCTACATCATCTGAGTTGATCATAAGAGGTAATGACAAAGGTACTGATCTTCCATCTCTACATGAGAATGATGAATGCCTTGTCAATTTGAATGCACCATCTGATGTGCTACCCACTACTTTGATCACACCACCTATTTTAGAGGACTACGTTGATAATTTGACTTTTCCATGTGATCAAACAACTGAAATACCAACAATTTTGAGTGCACCCATTGAATTAACTATTGATGCAAAAGAACCAATGTTTAATCATTTTGATATGACCTCTAATCTTGGTGATGATTCTGTGTTGAATGACTTATTGCATGTTTGCTTATTTAAGCATGTTGTAGCATGTAAATTTGATGCAAGTACGGTTTATTCACCAATGTTGGGATGGTTTAATGATGAACATTGTCAATCTTTTGAAATGAATAAGAGCTTCACTTATATGTGCAAACTGAGTTGCAATATTTTCATGCCTTCTACTTCTTGTGCTAATTTTTTGGCTTTAGATTTTATGAACTATGCAAGTTACTCATCTATTCAAGTGTCATATATGCAAAAATCAAGGGAAGTAAAAATGGATGA
>NW_021270742.1:0-1634 GCF_002162155.2 Triticum dicoccoides
CAAAGTGTTCCTCTGGGCCGACCTAACACAACCGGGTGGAGAGGTCCACTGGTCAAAGCCCGTCCGTGCAAAGTCAAAGGGCTAGATCCCGTGGTCAAACGCTACAGGGTTAGGAGGGACGGGGGCCCTGGGGGGTAGCAATGCCACCGGAGCGTCGTACCGGGCCCTCATACATGCGGGGTGGTGTTGTGGCATGTCCGAAGAGGCGGCACGCGTCTCCGGGTTGTGGCCCCCCTCACGGACGGCAATGAAACGGTAGTAGACGTTCTGCGGTAACCATGTAGCATGAATATTATTAAATACTTGGAGCGCGATAAAATCATGAGTTTTTTACACAACGTGGGCACATGTGCTATAGGACTGATGGTAATTTTTCATAATTTTTTGTGATGGAGAAGTATCTGAACACTTCCCTCTACGCGGATTGCTCTTCGCACGTCTACGACTGTGGCCGGCGGCCTCCGGGGGCTAGCATACCGTCAAATCTTGCGTAGGTGGCCTCTCACAAATCTGGAAGTGTTGAGGCGGTTGCAAACGCCCAGCACGCGTCTCCGGTGCGTGCCCCCCCCTCACGGACGCCGCCGCCGCCGGCACCTGGAGGGGGGAAACGGACGCGTCGGGTCTACACGGAGTGGATGTAGCTGTGGGCCTGGCCCGGATGTTGCTTCCCGGTGTCCCTCTGGGCCGACCTAACACAACCAGGTGGAGAGGTCCACTGGTCAAAGCCCGTCCGTGCAAAGTCAAAGGGCTAGATCCCGTGGTCAAACGCTACAGGGTTAGGCGGGACGGGGGCCCTGGGGAGGTAGCAATGCCACCGGAGCATCGTACCGGGCCCTCATACATGCGGGGTGGTGTTGTGGCATGTCCGAAGAGGCGGCACGCGTCTCCGGGTTGTGCCCCCCCTCACGGACGGCAATGAAACGGTAGTAGACGTTCTGCGGGAACGATGCAGCGTGAATATTATTAAATACTTGGAGCGCGATAAAATCATGAGTTTTTTACACAACGTGGGCACATGTGCTATAGGACTGATGGTAATTTTTCATAATTTTTTGTGATGGAGAAGTATCTGAACACTTCCCTCTACGCGGATTGCTCTTCGCACGTCTACGACTGTGGCCGGCGGCCTCCGGGGGCTAGCATACCGTCAAATCTTGCGTAGGCGGCCTCTCACAATTCTGGAAGTGTTGAGGCGGTTGCAAACGCCCAGCACGCGTCTCCGGTGCGTGCCCCCCCCTCACGGACGCCGCCGCCGCCGGCACCTGGAGGGGGGAAACGGACGCGTCGGGTCTACACGGAGTGGATGTAGCTGTGGGTTTGGCCCGGATGTTGCTCCAAAGTGTTCCTCTGGGCCGACCTAACACAACCGGGTGGAGAGGTCCACTGGTCAAAGCCCGTCCGTGCAAAGTCAAAGGGCTAGATCCCGTGGTCAAACGCTACAGGGTTAGGAGGGACGGGGGCCCTGGGGTAGCAATGCCACCGGAGCGTCGTACCGGGCCCTCATACATGCGGGGTGGTGTTGTGGCATGTCCGAAGAGGCGGCACGCGTCTCCGGGTTGTGGCCCCCCTCACGGACGGCAATGAAACGGTAGTAGACGTTCTGCGGTAACGATGCAGCATGAATATTATTAAAT
>NW_021270743.1:0-1299 GCF_002162155.2 Triticum dicoccoides
GAGCTCCGCCGGTCCTCCCTCGTCCTCCTCGTCATCTCACGCAACCAGAAGAGCCCCGGAACGCCGCCCCCGACGTTTCCCCCCTCGCCGGCCGCTGAGCATCTTCACCGTCGATTCGCCACCATCGACGCTTCCCTGGCCCCGTCGTCTGCACCAGCCAACTCCCTGTGAGCTCCTCTTCCTTCTCCCCCTTCCCGTTCTCTCGTTTGCACGCCGTAGTTGCCGCCTTGCCAACGACCGAAACCCGCCGCCGCCCGCGCTCGTCGCCGGCGAAGCCTCGGTGACCTTTTGGTCCCGTGCGTGCGCCCGTTGCGCTGGCAACGTTCCGTAGAGCAGAACTAGCATGACAGCCGGCTCGTTTGCAAGCCGCAGCGCCAACCCCGCACCACCCGTAGCACCGGCCGCCGCCACGAGCTCGACTCCGGCGAGCATGATCCACCCCAGCCCCTCCCATTTGGCTCTCTGGATGCGCAAGAGCGAGGGCTATGCCCTGGTGCCCTCAGCGCGCGAATCCAATGCCCTAGCGCAAGTCCGGCGTGCCCCGCTGTGCTCTATGGTCGTCGCCGGCGAAACTCCGGCGGGAGCTGATGTGGCTCCGTCATTAGGAGCTAACCCAGCTAGTTAATCAACCTACAACCACTGACAGTGGGCCCCACCCCTGGTCAAACCCCAGTCAGCGCTGGGTTTGACCGGGATTAGTTCCTGTGTCCCTGACGTGTGGACCCCGCACATCAGGTTTGACCCGGGACGGCCAGTTGACTCTGCTGACGTCACAGTGACGTGGTGCTGACGCCATAAATCATTTTCTGGATTTATTATAATCAGGAAAATTCCAGAAATAGCTAAAACTTCAATAAATTCATAGAAATTCAACCGTAACTCCAAATGAAATAAATTATATATGAAAAATTATCAGAAAAATTCAAGGAATCCATCTGTACCATTTTCATGCATGTTAGAACAACTTATAGCTGCTGTTTAGCACAAATCAATTAAATGGCATTTGAATAATCACATATGGAGTTTGAATTTGAATCTTGTATTCAAACCAACTTCATTTAATCTGTTGCTAGTTGCATTAGCTCAAAACACATTCATATTGCCATGTCATGAGCATGCATCATATTGTGCATTGCATTGATTGTATTTCTTCCTTGTTGCCGGTATCTGTTCCCTCCCGATAGACGATGTTCCGACGTTGTGATCGTTGACACTGATGAAGACTCAATGCTATCTTCAGAAGTGCCAGGCAAGCAAAACCCCCTTGTTCATTCCGATACAATCCCACTCTCTCGCTCC
>NW_021270744.1:0-1455 GCF_002162155.2 Triticum dicoccoides
TTTACTGCATTAAGACAACGCGTTTCAAACTGCTGTGTGCTACGGTAGTTGAACCCATTTCCTCTGCATGACCTGTCATTGCCACAGTAACTAGATGAAACCCACTAGCATGTGTAGGAGTTGATTGAGCCATATGTATGTGTTGTTCCTACCTTGCTATGCCTGCTATGCTTAGAGTCGTGTCAGGTCTGGTTCATCTGGGTGATGGGCTAGAGTGAAATGATTATGTCGGTAATGAGAGTGGTGTGGTGAACACGATTTGGTAAAGGTATCGATGAGAGGCCATGTAGGAGTACATGGTGGGTTGTTTCATTGAAGCCGACCTTAAGCACTAAGATCTGTATATGTGATTTAAGATACAGCTACTACCATGCATTGGGCCCTGAAATATGACCCCGCTCGACTTCTTATTCACCCTAGCTCTCTGTCCAGGAGTTGCAAGTAGTTTCTGGTGTTTGTAGCCTACTGGAGGCCGTGGACAGCGCTGACCGTAGGGGTGGGCTGTGATGCGGTAGGTACGTGGCCGGGTGTACCGAATACCCGTTAGGTATCTCGGGAACCCTGTTCACATCGTTCGGGGCCGTATGGGAAACCTCGGCCGAACTCCCTGCGGATGGAACCTGAATAGGCGATAAACCTGGACTAGAGGCTTAAGTGTTTAGGTAGGTCGTGGTCTACACCCACGTCGGCTTTCGCTTGAAGTCTGCTGAGCACATATCGTGTGCAGACGCTAAGTGGTGGAAACATGTATGAAGAGGTACACCCCTGCGGGGTTAACATGATCTATTCGAATAGCCGCGTCCGCGGTAAAGGACTACTTGGTTGCCTATACAGTTCATAGACAAGTAAATGGAAACTACTAAAAGACTCAAGATAAGTGTGAGTGCCGAGGATGGCCCTTCCGTAGGAAGACGGAGGTGGATCCTCGGTAGTGTATTGAAGTGGTGAATAGTGGACTCGTGTGCGCAAAACCATTTCAAGTTGGAGTATCGTAGGATAGCCTAGCCAAGAGTCAAAGCTGGCTTGCTGCAATAACTCCACCAACCCTTCTTGATACTATGCATGTATGTAGGATCTGATGTAAGTCTTGCTGAGTACCTTTGTACTCATGTTGCTATAATCTACATTTTTACAGAAGACGCTGCAACCCCTTCTGATGGGTTTTATGTAGACGTTGACATCAACGAGTAGGCTAAAGACCCAGGTGGTGACCCTGAGCTTGTGAAGGACCACGTAGTATAGCTAGGCTTTCCAAGCCTCTTTTATTTTTCTAGTTGTCTGTACTCAGACAAGTTACTTCCGCTGCTGGCTTGTATGACTGTATGACTTGTATGCTGGGTCGTGAGACCCGTACCTTTGTGTATGTTATGTATGGCTCCCTGAGCCTTAAATAAAGTACTTGTGTCATAGAGTCATGTTGTGATGCTTCGTTGTATTTGCACATATCGAGCATAT
>NW_021270745.1:0-1141 GCF_002162155.2 Triticum dicoccoides
TGTGCGCGTCATCATAGACGGAGGGAGCTGCAACAACTTGGCTAGCATGGAGATGGTGGAGAAGCTTTCTCTCACCACAAGACCACATCCACATCCTTACTACATCCAATGGTTCAACAACAGCGGCAAGGTTAAGGTAACACGTACTGTTCGTGTGCATTTTAGTATCTCTACATATGCTGATTATGTTGATTGTGATGTGGTACCTATGCAAGCATGTTCCTTATTACTTGGTAGACCATGGCAATTTGATAAAAATTCTGTACACCATGGTAGAAACAATCACTATACTCTTGTTCATAAGGATAAAAATATTACTTTGCTTCCTATGACTCCTGATTCCATTTTTAAAGATGATATTAATAGAGCTAATAAAGCACAACAGGAGAAGAATAAGAGTGAAAATCAGATGGTGGCAAAAGAATTTGAGCAACAAATGAAGCCTAATAATAAACCATCTAGTGTTGCTTCTGAAATTAAATTGAAAAGTGCATGTTTATTTGCCACCAAATCTGATATTGATGAGCTAGATTTCAGCAAATCTGTTTGCTATGCTTTTGTGTGCAAAGAGGCATTATTTTCATTCGAGGACGTGCCTTCCTCTTTGCCTCCTGCTGTCACTAACATTTTGCAGGAGTTCGCTGACGTTTTTCCACAAGACGTGCCACCGGGATTACTGCCTATTCGAGGGATTGAGCATCAGATCGACTTAATTCCCGGTGCTTCACTGCCAAACCGTGCACCATACCGTACCAATCCAGAGGAGACGAAGGAGATTATGCGTCAAGTACAAGAGCTTCTCGACAAAGGTTATATACGCGAATCCCTTAGTCCTTGTGCTGTTCCTATTATTCTAGTGCCGAAAAAGGATGGTACATCACGTATGTGTGTTGATTGTAGAGGCATTAATAATATTACTATTCGTTATCGTCATCCTATTCCTAGGCTAGATGATATGCTTGATGAATTGAGTGGCTCTACAATATTCTCCAAAGTTGATTTGCGTAGTGGCTACCATCAAATTCGTATGAAATTGGGAGATGAATGGAAAACAGCATTTAAAACTAAGTTTGGATTATATGAGTGGTTAGTCATGCCTTTTGGGTTAACTAATGCACCTAGTACTTTCATGAGATTAATG
>NW_021270746.1:0-978 GCF_002162155.2 Triticum dicoccoides
TGTTGGAAATATGCCCTAGAGGCAATAATAAATTGATTATTATTATATTTCCTTGTTCATGATAATCGTTTATTATCCATGCTAGAAATGTATTGATAGGAAACTCAGATACATGTGTGGATACATAGACAACACCATGTCCCTAGTAAGCCTCTAGTTGACTAGCTCGTTAATCAATAGATGGTTACGGTTTCCTGACCATGGACATTGGATGTCGTTGATAACGGGATCACATCATTAGGAGAATGATGTGATGGACAAGACCCAATCCTAAGCCTAGCACAAGATCATGTAGTTCGTATGCTAAAGCTTTTCTAATGTCAAGTATCATTTCCTTAGACCATGAGATTGTGCAACTCCCGGATACCGTAGGAGTGCTTTGGGTGTGCCAAACGTCACAACGTAACTGGGTGGCTATAAAGGTACACTACGGGTATCTCTGAAAGTGTCTGTGGGTTGGCACGAATCGAGACTGGGATTTGTCACTCCGTGTAAAACGGAGAGGTATCTCTGGGCCCACTCGGTAGGACATCATCATAATGTGCACAATGTGACCAAGGGGTTGATCACGGGATGATGTGTTACGGAACGAGTAAAGAGACTTGTCGGTAACGAGATTGAACAAGGTATCGGTATACCGACGATCGAATCTCGGGCAAGTAAAATACCGCTAGACAAAGGGAATTGTATACGGGATCGATTGAGTCCTTGACATCGTGGTTCATCCGATGAGATCATCGTGGAACATGTGGGAGCCAACATGGGTATCCAGATCCCGCTGTTGGTTATTGACCGGAGAACATCTCGGTCATGTCTGCATGTCTCCCGAACCCGTAGGGTCTACACACTTAAGGTTCGATGACGCTAGGGTTATAAAGGAAGCTTGTATGTGGTTACCGAATGTTGTTCGGAGTCCCGGATGAGATCCCGGACGTCACGAGGAGTTCCGGAATGGTCCGGAGGTAAAGATTTATATAT
>NW_021270747.1:0-1373 GCF_002162155.2 Triticum dicoccoides
GAAGGCTTGGTTATGTGGTTATGCTGTCAGTGGTGTGGCGATCTTTTGGCCACCACAATCTTTTGATTGTGATGATCCTGTTGTTGAAATTTTTGTCCCCGTGCTTTGCTTGTTAGGCCACTGTGCTACTGTATATGATAATTGTTGGGGTTTGGTACTTATTTAGGATCTTGGCATGCTGTTGTCTACGGTGTCGAACTTGATATGAAAGAAACACATATTTTTACTTGTACTGTCAACACTGCACTAAAAAACTGTAGCTTCTTCATTTTGTTGTTCTGTCAGGTCCTTTTACATAGGTATATGCATATTTTCCCTAAAGAAGCTCGCTATAAATGTCTCATGTATGAATGACTTGTGTTGATGTACATAAAATGCCTTTGGCTCTATCTGATTCTCAGCTTGGGTATTTGGTTAGCTGTAAAAGAAAAGTTGAAGCGTATGGCATGTCAAAACTGATTATATGTTTGAAACGGTGATTTTTCCTAGTTACTACAAAAATAATGGTACATCATGTGGAACTATGCATTTCTCTTGAATGTTTTCGACGCATTCCTTATTTAATCTTCCTCGTTGTCTGGGATGTTTTGCAGCAACTCATCGTGATGTATGAAGAGGTTGGTCTTGGCGACCCACAACTCTCGTCGGAGTGTCCTAGTGCTTGTCAAGCTGAAGTGGCTGGCTACGTGGTGTGACGATCTGGGCTGTCAAGGAAAAGTAGGGGGACATCCCTACTTAGTGATCACAGGCACGAGTGAAGAGTGGATCCTCTTCCTTGCTGCAATCTTTTGCATGGGTAGTACTTGACTTGAAACAGAAGTACTGTAGTGTAATGTAATATTTCCCCTTGATATAGTTGAAGGGTGTCAAACTTTCTTTTGATCTTGGCTCCTGGGATGCATATATTTTTGGAGAAATATATGCATATTACTGTTTTTCTTTTAGATCTTGTGGGATGAACCAATGTAGAGTTTGGCATGTAACATTGCTGAGGATTAGGACATGCACATTTTTGTCTCATAATATTGTCTGTTAAAGATGCAGTCAAAGGAAGTCCGGCCTGTTGTAGTAGATATCTTTTGATGTGTAGACTGCCAAAATTATTGTTGGTCACATGATGGATTTGTTTCTCTTTGAGTACCCACTTTGCTATAACCCGCCTATGCATATGGTGCCAGATTTGGTAAGGTTTGATATTGGCCATCGGGTGGCGGCGGAGTTATATCGGCGTTCATGCCATGACGGTGGCCTCGGCTGATGACCATCTTGTTTGTAAGGTCTTGTTGTCCTCCTTGCCATGGTGGTAGTGTTGAAATGCTGGGCTGATGACCATCTTGTTTGAAGGTCTTGTTGTCCTCCTTACCATGGTGGTA
>NW_021270748.1:0-2150 GCF_002162155.2 Triticum dicoccoides
GCCTCGACAATCGCTAAACCAATCTCCGATGGTTATTGACCTTGCCGTAGGCACGATCAATCTGAACAACAAGGTTCGAGTTCCTGCAAGCAACCGAAGAACCAACAAGAACAAAGGTGAATCGCAACTGAAATTGCGGATAATAAATTGAGTACACGAACTAGATGAAAAGTTGGGGTTCCACTATGGATCTGACAAGGTGGTAGTCCTACACGTCTCGTAGATGCGAACTGTAGCAAAAGCTAGACAATATAATAAAACCTGAATCTAAACCCTAAACTACACTAGCTATTTATTAACTTCTGCTTCTAGTCGAAGGCGGTATCTATTGTCCACAAATCGGACTGCTCAAGGCCGTACGTGGCTGGTCTTCGTGGACTTTGCGGCAGGCACCTGGCGGCATGGCCGAAAGCTCTAGGGCCCACCCACGTGGTAATGTTGGGCCATTAATCCAAGTCATTTGTCCTGGTGCACTTCATGCATGCGTACGTGACATGCTTGGTGGATAGGACGTGTGACATGCATGCAAGAGCGTTGCTCCATTTGATCTGAACCCATATTGTCTTCATCTTTAATCTTTCCCTTATTCCTAAGTACAAGCAAATCCAAACATGAGTGTAATATTATATTCTCATTAGTTAAATCATATATACGAAGGAGCGATAGTACCTGGCCATTAATTTGTCTCGTCCGCGCTCTAGTAATAGGACCAAGTGGAATAACTGATGTAGGAGTTGCGGCGGGTGTAATAGTAGAAGAGATGTCCTCATCATCCCCCTTCTTGAATCGAAGTCGTCCTCGACGGTACCTCGTCGTCATCACCCAAATAAGGCTTTAAATCTGCAACGTTAAATGTGGGACTAACCCGAAATTCTGCAGGTAAATCAAGCTTATATGCATTCTCGTTAATTTTTTCAAGCACTTTAAAAGGTCCATCCGCACGAGGCATTAATTTTGACTTTCGTATATCAGGGAAACGATCTTTTCGCAAATGCAACCATACTAAATCACCTGGTTCAAACACAACACTTTTCATTCCCTAACTACCAGCAAGTTTATATTTGGCATTCATGCGTTCAATATTTTTCTTAGTCATATCATGCATTTTAATACTAATTCAGCACGTTCTTTAGCATCAAGGTTTACCTTCTCCGAAGATGGAATAGGTAATAAATCAATTGGTGCACGAGGTATAAATCCATAAACAATCTCAAAAGGGCATAATTTTGTGGTGGAATGAACGGAACGATTATAAGCAAACTCTACATGAGGTAGACATTCTTCCCACATTTTTAAGTTCTTCAAAACAGCCCTAAGCATAGTAGACAGTGTACGATTAACCACTTCAGTTTGACCATCAGTTTGAGGATGACATGTAGTACTAAATAAAAGCTTAGTCCCCAATTTTGTCCACAACACCCTCCAAAAGTGGCTAAGAAATTTGGTGTCATGATCAGAAACAATTGTATTTGGCACACCATGCAAACGAACTACTTCACGAAAGAACAAATCAGCAATGTGAGTAGCATCGTCACTTTTATGACAAGGTATAAAATGTGCCATCTTAGAGAATCTATCAATAATAACAAATATACTATCCCTCCCCCGCCGTGTTCTAGGCAGTCCTAATACAAAATCCATAGATATATCTTCCCAAGGAGTGCTAGGAACAGGAAGAGGCATATATAAACCATGTGGGTTCAATCGTGACTTAGCTTTTTGGCATGTCATGCAGCATGAAACATATCTCTCCACATCCCTTCTCATTTTTGGCCAGAAAAAATGACCAGCAAGGATGTCTTCTGTCTTCTTGACGCTGAAATGTCCCATAAGTCCTCCGCCATGCGCCTCCTATAACAATAGAAGACGAACAAAGCTATCTGGGATGCATAGCTTATTAGCACGAAAAACAAATCCGTCATTAACGACGAACTTGTTCCAAGTTCTACCCTCTGTGCAATTGAGCAATATATCTTTAAAATCGACATCATTAGCGTATTGCTCTTTTATAGTTTCAAGTCCAAATTTTTTGAAGTCAAGTTGTGGGTATAGCGTCTAGACAATGCATCGGCAATAACATTCTCCTTCCCTTTCTTATGCTTAATAACATAAGGAAAAGATTCAATAAATTCAACCCATTTTGCATGTCT
>NW_021270749.1:0-1828 GCF_002162155.2 Triticum dicoccoides
TTCCTAAATGTAAGTCTTTGTAGAGATTCCACTATAAACCGCATACGGATGTATATAGATGCATTTTAAGTTTAGATTCATTCATTTTTCTCCGTATGTAGTTCACTTAGTGGAATCTCTACAAAGACTTATATTTAGGAACGGAAGGAGTAGATTCAAGGATCGTTAATACTGGGAAGAGGAATTAGAAAACTAAGGTGGAGGAGAAGGGTGAGCTGCGGAGATCCCATGCTACAAAATATGTTGTGTGCCGTTAAATAAATCTATATCATTAAAGTAACTCTGTATTCGTTAAATAAATAAATCTAGATCCTCTGGTCAAGATTGGAGGTTGGTCAGGACTCGAGAGCGGAATCAGAAAAGGAAGGTGGGAGAATAAGGGTGAACTGCCGAGATCCACACTTCCCAAATTCATCATGTGTAGATAAATAAATCTCGATCGCTGCAGCAACTGAAGATTCTCTAAAATTTAAATAAATCCAAATTCTCCGGTCCAGATTAGAGGTCGGCCAGGACTCAGGAGAGGAATCAGAAAAAGGAAGATGAGAGGAGAAGGATAAACTGGGGAGATCTCATGTTCCAAAATCCATGATGTGTAGTTAAAAAAATTAGATTGTTAGAGCAACTCTAGATTTTCTAAGAGTTAAATATTTATAGTAGTTCCTACTATCACTCATAACCAGATAAGAACAACCACTCCATCAAATTGCCTTCTTTTCCTTGATAATAAATCAAGTTTGCAAAAAAAAAGGAACAATAAATCAAAAGGATAAACGAGAGTATGGGTTTGAGTGTTTGTGTGTGCGAGAAGGTGCAGAGAGGCTACGAAAAATTTACCAATGGCGAAAGACTATGGATGGGGTTGACACAATAACGACGCGGTGGTAGAACGGGAACATCAGTGAGCGGCGATGCATTAGAGTTTGGGGGTTAGGGTTGAGGAGGAGGAGGCGGCGGCGATGGGAGGAATGGGTCACAGAGGGATATTTTCTTCTTATAGACGCGTGTTGGGCTAGATGGGCCAGCCCGGCCCGGCACCGCCTGGTCTAGGTTAAACGGGTCAGGCACGGCATGGCCCGGCCAGGTACGCTAACTACTCAAGCCGTGCCTGGGCCAACACACGTGCTGCCCTTCCAGGTGCAGGCACAACCCATGGCTAAACGTGCTGGCCTGTAGGCACGTCTGGTACGAGATGGGCTGATTTTTTTAAAAAAAAAGCCGCGTATGACAATGCATAGGCGCGCAGCGCCGCAGCCAGAGCGTGCCCACCAGGCACATCGATGCAGCAAGGCTGCATGCATTGCATGCATGCACGTTTTGCTTGCAGTGACACACCACTACACGAACATGATTTTTTTATCGATAAAACTGCACACACATGCCTTTACGGGCTTTTACAAAGAATATTCCTAACTATAACACTCCCCCTCCCCCCATTTTTAGGGTACATCCAATCCAAAATCTCCACCATGACACCCCGTTGAATCCGTAAAAGACATCCCGTGTGTGTAACATCGCTCTTTTTTTATTTAACAGCAGCACATAGCAGCATAGCAGTAGGCAGTAACACACTTGCACATTTATGTAGCACGTCTCGCTTGCTGTGACACACTCTGCGTGCCATGACGCACTGGCACGCGTGCCCGGCATAGCAGCCCAGGCACGGCCCACTTAGCCTCATGTTGTGCTGGCCCATGACATGCCAAGCACGGGCTATCACGCCAGCCCGATTAAAAGACCCGTTTGGCTAGGTTTGGGTCTGATCCAGATTTAATGTCGCTTTCTGGAAAAAAAAGATTGAAGGTTGTTCAGGACGAATAGACCACTA
>NW_021270750.1:0-1114 GCF_002162155.2 Triticum dicoccoides
TGATCGCATAATCGCTACTATCAACTTTCAACTATATTTTCTCTAGGAACATATCTAAACAGTGGAATTAAAGCGCGAGCTTACGACATAATTTGCAAAAGGTCTTTTGACTATGTTCAGGATAATTAAGTTCATCTTATGAACTCCCACTTAGATAGACATCCCTCTGGTCATCTAAGTGATCACATGATCCGAGTCAACTAGGCCGTGTCCGATCATCACGTGAGACGGACTAGTCATCATCGGTGAACATCTTCATGTTGATCGTATCTACCATACGACTCATGCTCGACCTTTCGGTCTCCGTGTTCCGAGGCCATGTCTGCACATGCTAGGCTCGTCAAGTTAACCCTAAGTGTTTTCGCTGTGTAAAACTGTCTTACACCCGTTGTATGTGAACGTAAGAATCCATCACACCCGATCATCACGTAGTGCTTAGAAGCGACGAACTGTAGCAACGGTGCACAGTTAGGGGAGAACACTTCTTGAAATTTTGTAAGGGATCATCTTATTTACTACCGTCGTCCTAAGCAAACAAGATGCATAAACATGATAAACATCACATGCAATCAAATAGTGACATGATATGGCCAATATCATTTTGCTCCTTTTGATCTTCATCTTCGGGGCTCCATGATCATCATCATCACCGGCACGACACCATGATCTCCATCATCATGATCTCCATCATCGTGTCTTCATGAAGTTGTCACGCCAACGACTACTTCTACTTCTATGACTAACGCGTTTAGCAATAAAGTAAAGTAGTTTACATGGCGTTCTTCAATGACACGCAGGTCATACAATAAATAAAGATAACTCCTATGGCTCCTGCCGGTTGTCATACTCATCGACATGCAAGTCGTGAATCCTATTACAAGAACATGATCAATCTCATACATCACATATCATTCATCACATTCTTCTTGGCCATATCACATCACATAGCATACCCTGCAAAAACAAGTTAGACGTCCTCTAATTGTTGTTGCATGTTTTACGTGGCTGCTATGGGTTTCTAGCAAGAACGTTTCTTACCTACGCAAGACCACAACGTGATATGCCAATTGCTATTTACCCTTCATAAGGACCCTTTTCATCGAATCCGTTCCGA
>NW_021270751.1:0-1217 GCF_002162155.2 Triticum dicoccoides
AATACGTCCCTACCCAAGCGAGGAGATACTCGGATCTTGACAATTTTGTCAATGTCAGCTTGGAGGAAATGTTGTTACAACACGTCAGGCCTCTACACGCCATGAAGATCTAGCAGCTCTGAAACTTGATAGAGATAACACCTTCCAAGATTGAGAATATTGCACATATATCCTCCAAGTCCATCCGGTGCCCTGCTCGCAGCGACCGTAGAAGTTTGAAGATACACGCTATGATGTGCACATAGGAAAAAAGTACATCTACAAATAGTACATTAGGAACTGAGAAGACTAGAGAATTTCGGGAAACATGCCAATACGTCCCTAGCCAAGCGAGGAGATACACGGATCTTGAGAATTTTGTCGATGTCGGCTTGGAGGAAATGTTGTTCCAACACGTCAAGCCTCCACACGCCATGATGATCTAGCAGCTCCGAAACTTGATAGAGATGACACCTTCCCTGCATAGTAACATGTCTCGCAAAATATTCCTAGGGAATTAATCTGTCACGTCATATGCACACCCCTTCATCACCATTACCAATACGGGCCCTTCTTCTATAGCTCCGGTCCATGTTGTACCGCGGCCATGTTGTCGAAGCATTTCCAGAGAAGATTGTATCTTCTATTTGACAATTAATGTTTGTGCATCTAATCATAAACGAAGGGTTGGTCATTTGATATCGCGAGACTCTAAATCTGATGTAACATCTCGATCAGAAGGGCTTTGTCGCAGTCCTCCTGAGCCTGATATGACATCAGAGTTAGACGATCATGTTTATTACAAGCAGCAAGAAAATCGGTAGCTACTAATGAAGACAGAGTTTGTGGGCTAGGGTGGCCGAGGCGACGGTGCCACACATCACCGGAGGAGATAGTGGTGGAGAGAGCAGCGCGCCAAGTCTGGTTATTGCCATAAAAAGGGTAGAGGTCGCCGGTACTAGCGGAGATTATGATGACTTTCCTGCTGCGAAGGTCCTTCACAAGAAAACCTAATGGGTAAAATCTATAGAGCAAGAATTGTCTTTAGTAAATTGACGAAAAGAAATAAGGCTAGTAACAACAGTGGGAGAAAATAAAACATCACGTAGATGAAAGTTGTGGGGAGGGAGAGAAGTGGAGCCGGTGACCTAGATGTGAAGATGAATGCCATTGCCAGAAACAATGCTAGATAAATTACGCTTTCATCGAGAATTCGAGAAGGTGAGGTTACCATGGTT
>NW_021270751.1:6698-7529 GCF_002162155.2 Triticum dicoccoides
TCGTGAGCACAAAAGTTTCTGTTTTTTACAGCAAGATCGCAAAGACTTCACCCAAGTCTTCCCAAAGGTTCTACTTGGCACAAACACTAATTAAAACATAAAAACACATCTAAGCAGAGGCTAGATGAATTATTTATTACTAAACAGGAGCAAAAAGCAAAGAACAAAAATAAAATTGGGTTGCCTCCCAACAGGCGCAATCGTTTAAGGCCCCTAGCTAAGCATGATGATTTCAATGATGCTCACATAAAAGATAGGAATTGAAACATAAAGAAAGCATCATGAAGAATATAACTAGCACATTTAGATTACATCGATGTCAATTTTTTGTTCTCCTGTCTTATAATAATAATATTAATAAAAGTCATGGGCAAACACTTTCAAAACTAAGTACCTGTCTTCCGAACCCTGTTTCTCCCGCGGTTATATGTAGTAGTGTCACATGTGATCTCAAGGGAAGGGTTGACATATTTTTATTGAAGATGACTGTCGAGTACCAACTAGTGTCAGAAAGAATATTGCATACAAGGATGGTGTGTACTCTAGTCATCCCCTCTTCCACTGGGGAGGACTAAGGGTGGGGGTGGGGGGCAGGCCCCCCTCCAAGATTGAGAAAACTGCACATATATACTTCAAAGTTTCATGTAAAGTAGGAAAAAAATGTGTTTCCCCCCCTCCCTCATTTAGTCATTCCTAGCTCAAACCCTGCTTGTCTAGGGCCTTTCGAAGCCGGTCAAGAACAAGGCGGAGCCGGACATTATGCTCCATGTCGGGCTCAAGTCCGGAAATGAACGGGCCACCCTCGCCATCCAGCCCCGATAACCATTACCT
>NW_021270751.1:9910-10596 GCF_002162155.2 Triticum dicoccoides
CTCCCACCTCCCGCGGCCTGCGGAGCCCGTAGCGGGCCCAGATCCGCTGCCGCCTAGATCGGTCTCTGCCGCTCGCGCGCCAGGCGCCCCTGCTCACCGGAACCTCGTCGGCCGCATCGCCGGAATGCCTGCGCCGCCGCGCCGCCATCTCCACCGCCGTCGCCTGCTCGCACGCCGGCGCGCCCCCGCCGCCCCAAGCTGCTCTCGCCGGCGACGCCACCTTCGGCCGCCGACCCCGCCAGAATCCGCGCCGCCGACCTGAGCACGTCGGCCCTCTCCTCCTTTCCCGACACCGTTCCTCACCCTCGCCGGAGACGCGAGCTCGCTGGAGCTCGAGCCGCCCCTCGCCGGCATCTTCCTCCACTCCGGTCGGATCTGGTCGGGTGGACCAGATCCACCAATCCCCGGAACCAAACGGCTCCTTCCCCACGTCCCGGATATCCTCATCCCGCGTTGACTTTTCTCGGAGGTAGAATTCCACTAAGTCCCCGAAGTTTCCAAATTCATATGCCTCTATTCATCATGTCGTAACTTTGCATCCGTAGCTCCGTTTTGCGCATGTAGCATATCAAAATGCTCGCCTCGATGAGTACATCATTTCATCTCGTTGCATCATTTTAATTTGATCTCATCTTGATGCCCAAAATGCTGTTGGAAGAGAGCTATGTGGTGAATTTGTCAGATCT
>NW_021270752.1:0-1011 GCF_002162155.2 Triticum dicoccoides
CACCTTGGGGTTCAATAACTATGGAAATCGCCTGGGAACTCAAAACGGTGATTAATAATCCAAGAAACGGGCCAGAATCGGCCAAAATTGTGAGTGTTGATGACCGACACATAAATGCACCCCAGGGTTCATTAATCATGGAAATCACTCCATGACCCAAAACAATGAGTAATAGTCCATGAAATGGGCCAGAATCGTCCCAAACTGCCAGTGTTGATGACGGACATGTAAGCGCATCTTGGGGTTCAATAAGCATGGAAATCGCTTTGGGACCTCAAAATAGTGAGTAATAATCCAATAACCGGGCCAGAATTGGCCAAAACTGTGAGTGTTGATGACCGACACGTAAACGCACCCAGGGTTCGTAAATCGTGGAAATCACTCTCGGACCGCGAAACAGTGAGTAATAGTCCATAAAACTAGCGAGAATCGGCCAAAACTGCGAGTGTTGATGACCGACACGTAAACGCACCACAGGGTTCGTTAATCGTGGAAATCACTCTGGAACCACAAAACAGTGAGTAATAGTCCATGAAACGGGCCAGAATCGACCAAAACTTCCTGTGTTGATGACCGACACATAAACGCACCCCAGGGTTCGTTAATCGTGGAAATCACTACGGGACCGCAAAACAGTTACTAATAGTCCATGAAACAGGCCAGAATCGGCCAAAACCGCCAGGGTTGATGACAAACATGTAAGCACACCTTGGGGTTCAGTAACTGTGGAAATCGCTTGGGAACTCAAAACGATGAGTAATAATCCAAGAAACGGGCCAGAATCGGCCAAAACTGTGAGTGTTGATGACCAACACATAAATGCACCCCAGGATTCATTAATCATGGAAATCACTCCATGACCCAAAACAGTGAGTAATAGTCCATGAAATGGGCTAGAATCGTCCAAAACTGCCAGTGTTTATGACGGACATGTAAGCGCATCTTGGGGTTCAATAACTATGGAAATTGCTTCGGGACCTCAAAATAGTGAGTAATAATCCAATAAACGGG
>NW_021270753.1:0-1317 GCF_002162155.2 Triticum dicoccoides
GTAGTTCATTTGCTAGAGCTTTGCCAATGTCAAGTATCTTTTCCTTAGACCATGAGATTGTGCAACTCCCGGATACCGTAGGAATGCTTTGGGTGTACCAAACGTCACAACGTAACTGGGTGGCTATAAAGGTGCATCACAGGTATCTCCGAAAGTGTCTGTTGGGTTGGCACGAATCGAGACTGGGATTTGTCACTCCGTGTAAACGGAGAGGTATCTCTGGGCCCACTCGGTAGGACATCATCATATGCGCAATGTGACCAAGGAGTTGATCACGGGATGATGTGTTACGGAACGAGTAAAGTGACTTGCCGGTAACGAGATTGAACAAGGTATTGGATACCGACGATCGAATCTCGGGCAAGTAAAATACCGCTAGACAAAGGGAATAGTATACGGGATCGATTGAGTCCTTGACATCGTGGTTCATCCGATGAGATCATCGTGGAACATGTGGGAGCCATCATGGGTATCCAGATCCCGCTGTTGGTTATTGACCGGAGAACGTCTCGGTCATGTCTACATGTCTCCCGAACCCGTAGGGTCTACACACTTAAGGTTCGATGACGCTAGGGTTATAAAGGAAGCTTGTATGTGGTAACCGAATGTTGTTCGGAGTCCCGGATGAGATCCCGGACATCACGAGGAGTTCCGGAATGGTCCGGAGGTAAAGATTTATATATAGGAAGTCCTGTTTCGGCCATCGGGACAAGTTTCGGGGTCATCGATATTGTACCGGGACCACCGGAAGGGTCCCGGGGGCCCACCGGGTGGGGCCACCTGCCCCGGGGGGCCACATGGGCTGTAGGGGGTGCGCCTTGGCCTACATGGGCCAAGGGCACCAGCCCCAAGAGGCCCATGCGCCTAGGGAACCCTAGAGGGAAGAGTCCTCAAGGGGGAAGGCACCTCCGAGGTGCCTTGGGGAGGATGGACTCCTCCCCCCCTCTTGGCCGCACCCCTTTCTTGGAGTAGGGGGCAAGGCTGCGCCTCCCCCCTCTCCCCTGCCCCTATATATAGTGGAGGGAAGGGAGGGCATCTATACCTGAGCCCTTGGCGCCTCCCTCCCTCCCGTGACACCTCCTCCTCTCCCGTAGGTGCTTGGCGAAGCCCTGCAGGATTGCCACGCTCCTCCATCACCACCACGCCGTTGTGCTGCTGCTGGATGGAGTCTTCCTCAACCTCTCCCTCTCTCCTTGCTGGATCAAGGCGTGGGAGACGTCACCGGGCTGTACGTGTGTTGAACGCGGAGGTGTCGTCCGTTCGGCACTTGATCATCGGTGATCTGAATCACGACGAGTACGACTCCATCAACCCCGT
>NW_021270754.1:0-11491 GCF_002162155.2 Triticum dicoccoides
CACATCTTGCACCTGTTCAGTCATCATTTGCTAAAACTTATCATGAAGCTCCTTGTTCGATAAATTCTCCCAGTCAATCTCGTCGGCTTGTGATCCTGGCATGGTTAGCAGCAATAGAAACACACAAGAATATGATCCTACAGACTACGAACAAGTGGTGGTGGTGGGTGTCACAAATCCGTCAAGCAAATCTCAAATTCTTACCAGTTCTTACCCAGCAGCAGGCGGTGATCGGCAACCGTTGTAGTCAAAAACTCTCAAAGCTTGGATAGAGCGATTACCAGGGAGAGTCAAACGCACGACGTAGATGTATGTGGAGCTGGGAAGGCTTATAATATGGTAGCAAAAAGGGTCAGCAATAATCAATTCAGAGATGCAAAGTTGAATAAACGCTCAACGACGGTACTGTGCTGGTCCTAGGCTAGACTGTGCTAGAGACGCGAGCCTAGAACACTAACAAAATCACGGCGCGGCACGTAAACAAGGGAAAAGCACACTCTGGAATTTTCTTTCGCTCTTTTCTTTTTGCGCTCTTTTTTTTTGCGCTGCTTTTTTTTTGCGAAAAATCACTATAATGGCGAGTGTCTCAAAACTCTTCTTAGCTCAAACTGACAGGATGGGCACGAATTTTTTTTGACCAATTTTTTTTTTGACTGCCCGGACCCAAAAACTGGAAACGGGTCAAAAAAAACTTCCTATAATGGCACCTGTCTCAAAACACTCAGGAACACCTAAAAATAGGATAGCCAGAAAATTTTTCGAAAAATGCGTTTTCGAAAAATTTTGGGCCTAAACGGAGCGTGGCTACCCGACTCCGGCAAGGAAACACGATAGCGCTCTTTTTTTTTCCAAAACCTACTCCGGCAAGGAAACACGAATCGGAATCTAGATGGATCTTGAAAGCAAACCTAATATGACAAGAACTCGGATTGTGGTGGATATATGGTGGTAGATGGCAGCGATGGTGGTATATGACAGCTGTGGTGGTATATGGATACGGATTCGAAGCGGTGGCGGATAAGCGGTGGTGGTAGATGGCAGGGGTGATGATGATGGTGCGGCGGCGGCGTGACAACTTATGACCAGAACTCGAAACTCTAAAAGACTAGACTCTAAGACCAGCAACTAGACACGACGATGCAACCGCAAATTCAACAAAGCAAAACCCTAAAAAGGTTATGCAAAGGCTCAGATTGGTTCAGATATGATGAACTAACCCTAATTTTTTTTGTGGCTTTTTCGTGGACTGTAGGTATGAAGAACAGACTCGATCTAAACTACGAAAAACTGTAAAATCTCACCGAGCAACCTGGAAATCTGATACCACTTGATAGAGGCGAGGGTCCTGATCTTTCGATGAGATGATAACTATCGATTTGGTGGAGACGACTTTGACGATCCGACTACGAACGTGCGAGGACGTCGCGCCTTAGCAATTGCTAAACCAACTCCGAGAGGTTATTGACCACGCCGGAGCACGATCAACCTGACCACGAGGGTCTGTTTCCTGCGAGCAAACGAAGAACAAGCAAGAAACTAAGATTGCAATCTGGATATTGCGAATATAAGATGAAAACTTTATTGATCAAGGTGGGGTTCTGTGACGCCTTTGTCTGGTCGTTGAACACAAACAAAGTACGCGAAGTTGCAGCTATGGCGAACTTTTAATCTAAACAAAACCCAAAGTCTAAACGATGCCCTAAGGGCTGTATATATGGAGGAAGAGAGGGGGAATTTCGTGGCCCTTGGTGGAGGGGTCCGAAATCAACCCTATCTCTTGTTTCCCCACACATACGGACTCTAAAAATAGCCTATACTTATGTATTTCGAAATTACATGGGCCTGGCCCAATAATAAGGTGACGCAGCACCTAAAATAGCCTCGGGACGAAATTTATGAAGTGGCATCTTGTATATTTCGTCCAAGGCTTCATGCACCCATTATGGTGGCTTCAAAGTCCTGAAATCATCACTTGTAACTCCGTTCTTGTTCCCCTTGCGCATGCCATCATCTCCATGCTTGTTCTTGCTCCAATGTTCATCCTTCTTCAAGCTAGGCCCTTCATTTGTAAGCAAAACAAATGTATCCAATTTAGGCAGCATCATATTCTCATGAACATTAGAATCATTACCAAGAAACGAAAGTACCTCGTAATTTAGTGATAGAGGCGGGGTGTCCCGATCTTTCGATGAGATGATACTACCGATTTGGTGGAGACGACTTTGACGATCCGACTACAAACGTGCACGACGTTGCGCCTTAGCAATCGCTAAACCAATCTCCTGAGGTTATTGACCACGCCGGAGCACGATCAACCTGACCACGAAGGTCTATTCCTGCAAGCAATCGAAGAACGAGCAAGAATATGATAAAAGCAATCTGAATATTGCGAATATATATGAAGTATTGATAAAGGTGGGGATCCGTAAGCGGTCTTGGTCTGGTCGTTGGACACAAACGAAGTACACGAAGTTGCAATGGCTAACTTTTAACTAAACAAATCCCAAGGAAAAGCTACTAGATAGATCTACTTATATAGGAGCAAGGGGTGGCGTCCAAGGAGGTGGGAGGACGTCCCAAGGCAGCCTAAAACTAAATCTAGGTCGTACAAGGCCAATGGGCCCAAGTGGAGGTGATGTAACACCTTTGGACTTGTAGTTTGACTCGGATTCTGCTGCAGCATCAGATTGTTTCGTCCACAACTCAACGCTCCGGACGAATTTGAAGGTGATTCCAATTGGGTTGGAAAGTGCACGAAATCTAGTTTCCAACAAAAAAAGAATCACCCAATTCGGAGTCTGTATGAAAAACTTGTGTGCGTTTTGAGTCAGGTGTGTCTGTGCAGTCCGAATCTCAATCCAGAACGTGAGAGACTTGGACTCTATCTTCTCTTGGGCCAAAAGTGACGTGAGAGAACTTTTTGGACAGCAAATAAACATCTCTTTCTTCCTTATCTTCATATGTGGATTGTACAAATGTCCCATACACCTGCAATTAGACAAAACACAAAAGTGTGTGAAGTATTTTTGTTCTGGATAACATAAATAGATTATTGAATAGTTTGCACTAGAAATCACCTGACAAATATGCATATATGCAATATTTTTTGTCATATCCAAGGTAGTCATGTCCTCATCATCCTCCCCTTCTTGAAAATAAAGCCGTCCTCGGCGTTGCTTAATCTGAAATGTGGCTAACAAAAGAGACAAGGTGTACATGTTGTATATGTATATGTCATCCATTTTTACTTCCCTTGATTTTTGCATATATGACACATGAATAGATGAGTAAGTTGCATAGTTCATAAAATCTAAAGCCAAAAAATTAGCACAAGAAGTAGAAGGCATGAAAATATTGCAACTCAGTTTGCACATATAAGTGAAGCTCTTCTTCATTTCAAAAGGTTGACAATGTTCATCATTAAACCATCCCAACATTGGTGAATAAACCTTACTTGCATCAAATTTACATACTACAACATGCTTAAATAAGCAAACATGCAATAAGTCATTCAACACAGAATCATCACCAAGATTAGAGGTCATATCAAAATGATTAAACATTGGTTCTTTTGCATCAATAGTTAATTCAATGTGTGCACTCAAAATTGTTGGTATTTCAGTTGTTTGATCACATGGCAAAGTCAAATTATCAACGTAGTCCTCTAAAATAGGTGGTGTGATCAAAGTAGTGGGTAGCTCATCAGATGGTGCATTCAAATTGACAAGGCATTCATCATTCTCATGTAGAGATGGAAGATCAGTACCTTTGTCATTACCTCTTATGATCAACTCAGATGATGTAGCCACTCTCGGGGGCGATGTGTCACATGGTGGAGGTGATGTAGTCCTGACAACAACGGATGTGGTTGTCATAGTATGCCTAGTAGTTGAAGGAACAATCATATCAACTCTTGGAATGTGCACCATGCGCTTGTTCTCCTCGTGGCCAACACGTCGTTTTATTTCCTGTTCACCTTTGCAAGCAAGATGAAACAAATGGTCCATAGGATAACACTCTTCATGAATTAGTATCTCTTGAATATCACGGTTTAATCCTCCCCAAAATCTATCCATAAAATCATCTTCACTTTCTTCTAAAGAGGAATGCAACAAGGTAGTTTGTAAATCATCATAATATTTTGTTACAGTTTCACTACCTTGTTTTAAGTGTTGCAACTTCTTAATCATGTCACGAGTATAATAAGCAGGGACGAAAGTATGTCGCATGGCAAGTTTCAAATCATCCCAAGTAGTAGGTATATAATCAGGGTGTAACCGACAATATTCACTCCACCAAACCAAAGCATAACCAGTGAAAGAATCAACCGCAACCTTAACCTTTTTATGTTCATCGAAATTATGGGAAGCAAATATATTTTTTATGTTGAACTCCCATTCTATATATAAAGCAGGTTTAAAACGGCCATTAAATGGTGGTATAGATACATTAACCTGATCATGTGCATTTGGATGTTTGTGCACCTCTCGTGACGGTTGTGGTATTTGCAAAGGTGGTGGCACGTCTCCCGCGATCGACAAAGCCCATGAATTGACTCTGGATCCTGTCATGATTAGTAGAACAAGAAACAAAACCCAAAAATAATGTTCCTATAACTACTAGGATATGGTGGTAAAATGCTCACAGTAAAGCAAATATCAATGTCTTACAAGTTCTTACCATGCAGCAGGCGGTGATCGGCAACCAGCGGTGTCAAGTAACTCCGAATATTGAGTAAAGCGATTGCCAGGGGAGCGTACGTATACACGGTGTAAAAATATGTGGAGCTGGGTTGGCTATATATGGTAGCAAAAGATTAGCAATAATCAATTCAAAGATGCAATGTTGAATAAACGCTCAACGACGGTACTGTGATGGTCCTAGGCTAGACCGGACTAGAGACGCGAGCCTAGAACACTAATGAGGTCAGGGCGTAGCACAACTAGCATCAATGAAGGATACTAAGTAGTGATGAGGACATCAATACAATTGTTACACCCACAGCCCCTGCTGCTATACATACTGGACCAATTACTAGAGCTCGTGCACGCCAACTAAATTACCAGGTACTTTCGTTTCTTGGTAATGATTCTAATGTTCATGAGAATATGATGCTGCCTAAATTGGATACATTTGTTTTGCTTACAAATGAAGGGCCTAGCTTGGAGAAGGATGAACATTGGAGCAAGAACAAGCATGGAGATGATGGCATGCGCAAGGGGAACAAGAACGGAGTTACAAGTGATGATTTCAGGACTTTGAAGCCACCATAATGGGTGCATGAAGCCTTGGACGAAATATACAAGATGCCACTTCATAAATTTCGTCCCGAGGCTATTTTAGGTGCTGCGTCACCTTATTATTGGGCCAGGCCCATGTAATTTCGAAATATATAAGTATAGGCTATTTTTAGAGTCCGTATGTGTGGGAAAACAAGAGATAGGGTTGATTTCGGACTCCTCCACCAAGGGCCACGAAATTCCCCCCTCTTCCTCCATATATACAGCCCTTAGGGCATCGTTTAGACTTTGGGTTTTGTTTAGATTAAAAGTTCGCCATAGCTGCAACTTCGCGTACTTCGTTTGTGTTCAACGACCAGACAAAGGCGTCACAGAACCCCACCTTGATCAATAAAGCTTTCATCTTATATTCGCAATATCCAGATTGCAATCTTAGTTTCTTGCTTGTTCTTCGTTTGCTCGCAGGAAACAGACCCTCGTGGTCAGGTTGATCGTGCTCCGGCGTGGTCAATAACCTCTCGGAGTTGGTTTAGCGATTGCTAAGGCGCGACGTCCTCGCACGTTCGTAGTCGTATCGTCAAAGTCGACTTCCACCAAAGCGAAATCCACCATCTCATCGAAAGACGGGACACCTTTGCCTCTATCACATACGAAGTCAGTTTTGGCTCCGTGAGTACTCAAATTAAAGATAGCGACGAGCCGCATCTAAATAGTTGCAGAAGCTAGTTCAATATTTGACATCTCAAAATCGGCTTCTAAATAGGTCTTTTTGCCCTCCGAAGTTCGTGAACACAACTTGTTCCAATTTTTCAGGCCAGTTTTAGAATTCTTTGACTCCTCATATCAACTCGGAATTGAGTGATTCTTTTTGCATTGGAAAGCTTGAGTTAGTAGCATTCTTTGAAAGAATTTATCAGAAAATTGTCTCAAACTTTTCAAGAGGAAAGTTGGAGAGAGAGTTGTTGTATATCCTGCTTGGCAGTTGTTTTTCATCATTATCTTCACTGCCGTTGTGATCTTCACTTATATCTTGCTGTCAAGAGCTACTTAGTATCCTTCATTGATGCTAGTTGTGCTACGCCGTGACCTTATTAGTGTTCTAGGCTCGCGTCTCTAGTCCGGTCTAGCCTAGGACCAGCACAGTACCGTCGTTGAGCGTTTATTCAACATTGCATCTTTGAATTGATTATTGCTAATCTTTTGCTACCATATATAGCCAACCCAGCTCCATATATTTCTACACTGTGTATACGTACGCTCCCCTGGCAATCGCTTTACTCAATATTCGGAGTTACTTGACACCGCTGGTTGCCGATCACCGCCTGCTGCATGGTAAGAACTTGTAAGACATTGATATTTGCTTTACTGTGAGCGTTTTACCACCACATCCTAGTAGTTATAGGAACATTATTTTTGGGTTTTGTTTCTTGTTCTACTAATCATGACAGGATCCAGAGTCAATTCATGGGCTTTGTCGATCGCGGGAGACGTGCCACCACCTTTGCAAATACCACAACCGTCACGAGAGGTGCACAAACATCCAAATGCACATGATCAGGTTAATGTATCTATACCACCATTTAATGGCCGTTTTAAACCTGCTTTATATATAGAATGGGAGTTCAACATAAAAAATATATTTGCTTCCCATAATTTCGATGAACATAAAAAGGTTAAGGTTGCGGTTGATTCTTTCACTGGTTATGCTTTGGTTTGGTGGAGTGAATATTGTCGGTTACACCCTGATTATATACCTACTACTTGGGATGATTTGAAACTTGCCATGCGACATACTTTCGTCCCTGCTTATTATACTCGTGACATGATTAAGAAGTTGCAACACTTAAAACAAGGTAGTGAAACTGTAACAAAATATTATGATGATTTACAAACTACCTTGTTGCATTCCTCTTTAGAAGAAAGTGAAGATGATTTTATGGATAGATTTTGGGGAGGATTAAACCGTGATATTCAAGAGATACTAATTCATGAAGAGTGTTATCCTATGGACCATTTGTTTCATCTTGCTTGCAAAGGTGAACAGGAAATAAAACGACGTGTTGGCCACGAGGAGAACAAGCGCATGGTGCACATTCCAAGAGTTGATATGATTGTTCCTTCAACTACTAGGCATACTATGACAACCACATCCGTTGTTGTCAGGACTACATCACCTCCACCATGTGACACATCGCCCCCGAGAGTGGCTACATCATCTGAGTTGATCATAAGAGGTAATGACAAAGGTACTGATCTTCCATCTCTACATGAGAATGATGAATGCCTTGTCAATTTGAATGCACCATCTGATGAGCTACCCACTACTTTGATCACACCACCTATTTTAGAGGACTACGTTGATAATTTGACTTTGCCATGTGATCAAACAACTGAAATACCAACAATTTTGAGTGCACACATTGAATTAACTATTGATGCAAAAGAACCAATGTTTAATCATTTTGATATGACCTCTAATCTTGGTGATGATTCTGTGTTGAATGACTTATTGCATGTTTGCTTATTTAAGCATGTTGTAGCATGTAAATTTGATGCAAGTAAGGTTTATTCACCAATGTTGGGATGGTTTAATGATGAACATTGTCAACCTTTTGAAATGAATAAGAGCTTCACTTATATGTGCAAACTGAGTTGCAATATTTTCATGCCTTCTACTTCTTGTGCTAATTTTTTGGCTTTAGATTTTATGAACTATGCAACTTACTCATCTATTCATGTGTCATGTATGCAAAAATCAAGGGAAGTAAAAATGGATGACATATACATATACAACATGTACACCTTGTCTCTTTTGTTAGCCACATTTCAGATTAAGCAACGCCGAGGACGGCTTTATTTTCAAGAAGGGGAGGATGATGAGGACATGACTACCTTGGATATGACAAAAAATATTGCTTATATGCATATTTGTCAGGTGATTTCTAGTGCAAACTATTCAATAATCTATTTATGTTATCCAGAACAAAAATACTTCACACACTTTTGTGTTTTGTCTAATTGCAGGTGTATGGGACATTTGTACAATCCACATATGAAGATAAGGAAGAAAGAGATGTTTATTTGCTGTCCAAAAAGTTTTCTCACGTCACTTTTGGCCCAAGAGAAGATAGAGTCCAAGTCTCTCACGTTCTGGATTCAGATTCGGACTGCACAGACACACCTGACTCAAAACGCACACAAGTTTTTCATACGGACTCCGAATTGGGTGATTCTTTTTTTGCTGGAAACTAGATTTCGTGCACTTTACAACCCAATTGGAATCACCTTCAAATTCGTCCGGAGCGTTGAGTTGTGGACGAAACAATCTGATGCTGCAGCAGAATCCGAGTCAAACTACAAGTCCAAAGGTGTTACATCACCTTCACTTGGGCTCATTGGCCTTGTACGACCTAGATTTAGTTTTAGGCTGCCTTGGGACGTCCTCCCACCTCCTTGGCCGCCACCCCTTGCTCCTATATAAGTAGATCCATCTAGTAGCTTTTCCTTGGGATTTGTTTAGTTAAAAGTTAGCCGTTGCAACTTCGTGTACTTTGTTTGTGTCCAACGACCAGACCAAGACCGCTTACGGATCCCCACCTTTATCTATCAATACTTCATATATACTCGCAATATTCAGATTGGTTTTATCATATTCTTGCTTGTTCTTCGATTGCTTGCAGGAATAGACCTTCGTGGTCAGGTTGATTGTGCTCCGGCGTGGTCAATAACCTCTCGAAGTTGGTTAAGCGATTGCTAAGGCGCAACATCGTGCACGTTTGTAGTCGGATCGTCAAAGTCATCTTCACCAAATCGATAGTTATCATCTCATCGAAAGATCGGGACACCCCGCCTCTATCAGATCCGGAAGCGGTCTTGGTCTGGTGCATTGTCAACGCTCGTACCTACATCAGCTACGTCTTTGCGACAAGGTAACAGTAAAGGTATTGATGATATAACTTCACATGAGAATGATGCATCCCTAATTAATTTAAATACATCATGTGTTGAGTTACCTGTTGATTTGAGCACGCCGCTTATTTTAGAGAATCATGTTACTATCATGAATGCATCATGTGATCAAATAACTGAAATACCAACAATTTTGAGTGCACCCATTGAATTAACTATTGATGCAAAAGAACCAATGTTTAATCATTTTGATATGACCTCTAATCTTGGTGATGATTCTGTGTCCCATGACTTACTACATGTTTACTTATTTAAGAATGTTGTAGCATGTAAATTTGATGCAAGTAAGGTTTATTCACCAATATTGGGATGGTTTAATGATGAATATTGTCAATCATTTGATAGGAATAAGAGCTTCAGTTATATGTGCAAACTGAGTTGCAATATTTTCATGCCTTCTACTTATGATAATATTTTGCCTTTATATTTTATGATATATGAAAGTTACTCATGTATACATGTGTCATATGTGCAAAAATCAAGGGAAGTAAAAATGGATGACATATACATATACAACATGTATACCTTGTCTCTTTTCTTAGCCACATTTTAGATTAAGCAACGCCGAGGACGGCTTTGTTTTCAAAAAGGGGAGGATGATGAGGACATGACTACCTTGGATACGACCAAAAATATTGCATACATGCATATTTGTCAGGTGATTTCTAGTGCAAACTATTCAATAATCTATTTATGTTATCCAGAACAAAAATACTTGACACACTTTTGTGTTTTGTCTAATTACAGGTGTATGGGATATTTGTACAATTCACATATGAAGATAAGGGAGAAAGAGATGTTTAAGTGCTGTTCAAAAAGTTCTCTCACGTCACTTTTGGGCCAAGAGAAGATAGAGTCCAAGTCTCTCACGTTCTGGATTCAGATTCGGACTGCACAGACATACCTGACTCAAAACGCCAACAACTTTTTCATACGGACTCCGAATTGGGTGATTCTTTTTTTTTGTTGGATTCTAGATTTTGTGCTCTTTCTAGCACAATTGGATTCACCTTCAAATTCGTCCGGAGCGTTGAGATATCGACGAAACAATCAGATGCTGCAGCAGAATCCGAGTCAAACAACAAGTCCAAAGGTGTTGCATCACCTCCACTTGGGCCCATTGGCCTTGTACGACCTAGGGTTAGTTTTAGGCTGCCTTGGGACGTCCTCCCACCTCCTTGGCCGCCACCCCTTGCTCCTATATAAGTAGATCCATCTAGTAGCTTTTTGCTTGGGATTTGTTTAGTTAAAAGTTAGCCATTGCAACTTCGTGTACTTCGTTTGTGTCCAACGACCAGACCAAGACCGCTTCCGGATCCCCACCATTATCAATACTTCATATATATTTGCAATATTCAGATTGCTTTATCATATTCTTGCTCGTTCTTCGAGTGCTTGCAGGAATAGACCTTCGTGGTCAGGCTGACCGTGCTTTCAGCATCGTCAGTAACCTCAGGAGATTGGTTTAGTGATTGCTAAGGCGCAACGTCGTGCACGTTTGTAGTCGGACCGTCAAAGTCGTCTCCACTAAATCGATAGTTATCATCTCATCGAAAGATCGGGACCCTCGCCTCTATCACACTCTTGCCACAACATCGAGCATTGGTATACAAACACCTCCATATTTGTTGATTGTGCTCATACTCATGCTCGATGGACATATCATACTCACCACAAGTTTGCACCCTATGCATGGATTGACTCACATTATGATTGCCTTGTTGCATCTTGTATTTCCATGTCACCCATGATATATGAGCTTGTTCACTTCCTTAGCAAATTTGTTGTGATCTTCCTCGATGGCATATTCATACATCATGATCATATTGTCCACCATCAATTGCATGATGACATTCACATATTGTGCATCCATTGCTATGTTCATGCTTTTGATGCACCATCCCATATGACATCATTTTGCACCGTGGTTGCATTGCTCAAATTCATAACACAATTCTGTGCACAATGATTGCATTTGTCCCCATGAATGCTTTGCATATCATTCTAAATCATCTTGATAAGCATCATGTGTCTTGCCACGTACTATCTTGCCGCACGGACTCATTCTTACATGATGGTCACTTTGTGTGCGCTTACCATTGTATTTCCGAGTGTCGCTTGTGTTTGCTCCTTTTGCATGTCTATCACTCCGGAGACACCTTGGAGTACTTGGATTGCGCAATGCCTTCATCTACGTCCGACTACAAGTCCGTCCACGACAATCGTTTCCATGGTGATGAGGATCACGATCCGAGGTCGGATCTTTCCCAAGGGGGGGGGGG
>NW_021270755.1:0-1366 GCF_002162155.2 Triticum dicoccoides
TCCGGATGGGACTCTCCTTTGCGTGGAAGACAAGCTTGGCGATTCGGATGTTAGATCTCCTTCTTTGTAACCGACTCTGTGTAACCCTAGCCTCCTTCGGTGTCTATATAAACCGGAGGGTTTAATCCGTAGGCCAAGAACAATCATAACCATAGGCGTGCTCCTAGGGTTTAGCCTCTACGATCTCGTGGTAGATCAACTCTTGTAATACTCATATCATCAAGGTCAATCAAGCAGGAAGTAGGGTATTACCTCCATCGAGAGGGCCCGAACCTGGGTAAAACATCGTGTCCCTTGCCTCCTGTTACCATTAGCCTTAGACGCACAGTTCAGGACCCCCTACCCGAGATCCGCCGGTTTTGACACCGACAAACGGGATAAAAATCAAACCGAAAATAGCCCTGAAATTCGTACCGAGAATACCCTCGAAATATTTGGGAGGGAAAATGAGATCAGTTTGAAATATTTTTTCTCCCGAAAATGCCCCTCGGCGTCTGATATAATACACGTGACATCAGCGTATTGCATCGGATCTGGACCGTTGAATTCGCTCCGACATACGGTCCATATCGTCCGGATGCACTGTCTTTGCCTTAGACCTCCTCATGAAATGAAAGTACTCGTATGCTCATATCATTTTATCAGTGATAAGCCTCCCCGGGACAAAAGCAGACTGTTCCGCCGAAATTATGTCTAGTAGAACCAGTTTCAGTCTGTTGGCCACAACTTTAGAGGCAATTTTATACAGAACAATGCATAAGCTTATGGGCCTAAATTGGGATAGGAGGGTGAGATTTATTACCTTTGGTATTAAAACCAGAACTGTGTCATTAATACCTTCTAGACTCTCTTCTCGATGAACTATTTTCAGCACCACCCTTGTTACGTCGTCGCCACATATGTCCCAGTGTCGTTGCTAAAAATGCGCCGGGAAACCGTCTGGCCCTGTTGCCTTAGTCGGGAACATTTGAAACATGGTTGTTTTCACCTCCTCCTTAGTGTATTCCGCATTCAACATTGCATTCATATCCTCAGAAACTTTCCTTGGCACGTGATTAAGCACTTCATCCATCCCCTAGAACTCCTCAGAAGTATATAGTGTTTGATAAAATTTATTTACCATAGCTTTAAGCTCATCTAGATCCACCACAATTGCTCCCACAGAATTTGGTAGGTCTTTTATCATATTTTTCTTTCCCCACAAACTCGCCCGGAGATGAAAAAATTTGGTGTTCTTGTCACCTGCCGTCAGCCAGTCGATTCTTTCCCTCTGGCGCCACATTGTTTCCTCGCGATGATACATCTCAATAAGGTGTTCATTTATCTTGAGTTCAACACATGAAGGCCCTGTCCGGAGTGGGTCACC
>NW_021270756.1:0-2987 GCF_002162155.2 Triticum dicoccoides
GTGGCGATGACCGCGTGAACGATGCACCTTTTAGTCCTCTACACACATCGGCCGAAGGGATCCGGCCAGATCTGTGACCAGCGGTGAGCAGAGAAAAAATATCGCTACCGCTGTCTTGTTTATATCTGGAGAGGATGAGAGAATGAAGAGAGCAACCCTAGTAAAGCAAGCGCTCAGGCCCCTGCGTCCATATATAGTGGAGTGATTATCTTTTTTCTCTCCACAACAAGCGCTTCAATTTGTGTACGTGGCATTAAGGAAAAGAAACTCTCTATTTAAGGTGACTACTCTACGACTCCTACTTACTACTACAGTACTATTGTTCACTTGTGCTCCCCGCCCCTCCATTCATAGAACAACCCCACGGGTGAATAAACATATAGTAAGTACTGTATTTATATAGAACGAACAAGCTCGAACTATTTTTGCGTAGTTAAAAGTTGAGGGTGGGGCTTTTCCTGGGCAGTACTTGCGGCAGCTTTTGGGTAGGCGGTTTGATAGAGAGGCGAGGAGGGTGAGCGAGTGGGGCTGTGCGATTTGATGGCGCGTTACTGATACGTCTCCAACGTATCTATAATTTTTGATTGCTCCATGCTACTTTATCTACTATTTTGGACTATATTGGGCTTTATTTTCCACTTTTATATTATTTTTGGGACTAACCTATTAACCGGAGGCCCAGCCCAGAATTGCTGTTTTTTGCCTATTTCAGTATTTGGAGGAAACAAAATATCAAACGGAGTCCAAACGGAATAAAACCTTCGGGAACGTGATTTTCTCATCAGATAAGATCCAGGAGACTTGGACCCACCGTCAAGAAAGCCACGAGGCGGTCACGAGGGTGGAGGGCGCGCCCCTCCCCCCTGGGCGCGCCCCCCTGCCTCGTGGGCCCCTCGGAGCTCCACCGACGTACTCCTTCCTCCTATATATACCTACGTACCCCCAAACGATCAGAAAAGGGGCCAAAAACCTAATTCCACCGCCGCAACCTTCTGTGTCCATGAGATCCCATCTTGGGGCTTGTTCCAGAGCTCCGCCGGAGAGGGCATCCACCACGGAGGGCTTCTACATCATCACCATAGCCCCTCCGATGAAGTGTGAGTAGTTTACTTCAGACCTTCGGGTCCATAGCTAGTAGCTAGATGGCTTCTTCAATCTTTTTGGATCTCAATACAATGTTCTCCCCCTCTCTTCTGGAGATCTATTCGATGTAATCTTCTTTTTGCGGTGTGTTTGTTGAGACCGATGAATTTTGGGTTTATGATCCAACTTATCTATGGAAAATATTTGATTCTTCTCTGAATTCTTTTATGTATGATTGAGTTATCTTTGCAAGTCTCTTCGAATTATCCGTTCGGTTTGGCCAACTAGATTGGTAGTTCTTGCAATGGGAGAAGTGCATAGCTTTGGGTTCAATCTTGCGGTGTCCTTACTCAGTGACAGAAAGAGTTGCAAGGCACGTATTGTATTGTTGCCATCGAGGATAACAAGATGGGGTATTTATCATATTGCATGAATTTATTCCTTTACATCATGTCATCTTGCTTAAGGCGTTACTCTGTTTTTAACTTAATACTCTAGATGCATGCTGGATAGCGGTCAATGAGTGGAGTAATAGTAGTAGATGCAGAATCGTTTCGATCTACTTGTCACGGACGTGATGCCTATATACGTGATCATTGCCTAGATATACTCATAACTATGCTCAATTCTATCAATTGCTCAACAGTAATTTGTTCACCCACCGTAGAATACTTATGCTCTTGAGAGAAGCCACTAGTGAAACCTATGGCCCCCGGGTCTATTCTCATCATATCAATCTCCATCACTTTATTTACTTGTTTTGCCTTTACCTTTTTACTTTGCATCTTTATACCAAAAATACCAAAAATATTATCTCTATCAGATCTCACTCTCGTAAGTGACCGTGAAGGGATTGACAACCCCTAAGCGTTGGTTGTGAGTTGCTACCGTTTTGTGCAGGTACGAGGGACTTGCGCGTGACCTCCTACTGGATTGGTACCTTGGTTCTCAAAAACTGAGGGAAATACTTATGCTACTGTGCTGCATCACCCCCTCCTCTTCGGGGAAAACTAACGCTAGCTTGAGACGTAGTAGTTACTGCTGGAAAGACTTGTGATATGACCACTCACTATAGTCATGAATTACTGGCGCTTCGACCGGGGTGATGCCCCCCTTCCGTTCCGCACTCTAATCTGGTGCATGCCACGTCGACCCGGATGCTGGCTCTCCCACATGTCGGTGTAGTAAGAAGGAGCAAAGAATGATGCGGTATATACTAGTACTATACTACTCCCTTCGTTCCTAAATATAAGTCTTTGGAGAGATTTCACTATGGACCACATACGGAGAAAAATGAGTGAATCTACACATAAAATGCATCTATATACATCCGTATGTGGTCCACAGTGAAATATCTACGAAGACTTATATTGAGGAACGGAGGGAGTACTACTCAGGTCGGAGGAGTGCGAACCATGGCAGCCCAGTGAACCAGCTGTGCGAACCACGGTAGCCCAGTGAACCAGCAGTAGAAAACAATGTGGTGATATGGCCATAAAAAACAATGTGCTACGGTCCACACTGTAGCATGTACAATAACACTCCTCTTTGTTTGGATCCCTGAGTTAGAGATAGTTTGGGTTGAAATAGCCTCAAATTATCGAAACAAGAGGGGTTAGTTTGAGCTAGTTTGCTCTAACCCAGCTAAAAAAACTAGCCCGATGGAGAGGTTCTAATTGGGTTAGTTATCCTCGGGCCCACTAAAAGAGAACTAAAAAAATCTCACCTGCCCGCACCAGATTGCTCCCCTAAAAAATCTCACCTGCCCGCACCAGATTGCTCCCCCCCTCTCGCACGACTCCTCTCTGTTCCCCATAGGGCCGCCCGCCCAAGCGCCGCTCGCCCTCTCTCTCCTCCGGCAGCCCTCTCCTTTCGGCCTCCGCCGCCCTACTCTGACTGCCCTC
>NW_021270757.1:0-2987 GCF_002162155.2 Triticum dicoccoides
GTGGCGATGACCGCGTGAACGATGCACCTTTTAGTCCTCTACACACATCGGCCGAAGGGATCCGGCCAGATCTGTGACCAGCGGTGAGCAGAGAAAAAATATCGCTACCGCTGTCTTGTTTATATCTGGAGAGGATGAGAGAATGAAGAGAGCAACCCTAGTAAAGCAAGCGCTCAGGCCCCTGCGTCCATATATAGTGGAGTGATTATCTTTTTTCTCTCCACAACAAGCGCTTCAATTTGTGTACGTGGCATTAAGGAAAAGAAACTCTCTATTTAAGGTGACTACTCTACGACTCCTACTTACTACTACAGTACTATTGTTCACTTGTGCTCCCCGCCCCTCCATTCATAGAACAACCCCACGGGTGAATAAACATATAGTAAGTACTGTATTTATATAGAACGAACAAGCTCGAACTATTTTTGCGTAGTTAAAAGTTGAGGGTGGGGCTTTTCCTGGGCAGTACTTGCGGCAGCTTTTGGGTAGGCGGTTTGATAGAGAGGCGAGGAGGGTGAGCGAGTGGGGCTGTGCGATTTGATGGCGCGTTACTGATACGTCTCCAACGTATCTATAATTTTTGATTGCTCCATGCTACTTTATCTACTATTTTGGACTATATTGGGCTTTATTTTCCACTTTTATATTATTTTTGGGACTAACCTATTAACCGGAGGCCCAGCCCAGAATTGCTGTTTTTTGCCTATTTCAGTATTTGGAGGAAACAAAATATCAAACGGAGTCCAAACGGAATAAAACCTTCGGGAACGTGATTTTCTCATCAGATAAGATCCAGGAGACTTGGACCCACCGTCAAGAAAGCCACGAGGCGGTCACGAGGGTGGAGGGCGCGCCCCTCCCCCCTGGGCGCGCCCCCCTGCCTCGTGGGCCCCTCGGAGCTCCACCGACGTACTCCTTCCTCCTATATATACCTACGTACCCCCAAACAATCAGAAAAGGGGCCAAAAACCTAATTCCACCGCCGCAACCTTCTGTATCCATGAGATCCCATCTTGGGGCTTGTTCCGGAGCTCCGCCGGAGAGGGCATCCACCACGGAGGGCTTCTACATCATCACCATAGCCCCTCCGATGAAGTGTGAGTAGTTTACTTCAGACCTTCGGGTCCATAGCTAGTAGCTAGATGGCTTCTTCAATCTTTTTGGATCTCAATACAATGTTCTCCCCCTCTCTTCTGGAGATCTATTCGATGTAATCTTCTTTTTGCGGTGTGTTTGTTGAGACCGATGAATTTTGGGTTTATGATCCAACTTATCTATGGAAAATATTTGATTCTTCTCTGAATTCTTTTATGTATGATTGAGTTATCTTTGCAAGTCTCTTCGAATTATCCGTTCGGTTTGGCCAACTAGATTGGTAGTTCTTGCAATGGGAGAAGTGCATAGCTTTGGGTTCAATCTTGCGGTGTCCTTACTCAGTGACAGAAAGAGTTGCAAGGCACGTATTGTATTGTTGCCATCGAGGATAACAAGATGGGGTATTTATCATATTGCATGAATTTATTCCTTTACATCATGTCATCTTGCTTAAGGCGTTACTCTGTTTTTAACTTAATACTCTAGATGCATGCTGGATAGCGGTCAATGAGTGGAGTAATAGTAGTAGATGCAGAATCGTTTCGATCTACTTGTCACGGACGTGATGCCTATATACGTGATCATTGCCTAGATATACTCATAACTATGCTCAATTCTATCAATTGCTCAACAGTAATTTGTTCACCCACCGTAGAATACTTATGCTCTTGAGAGAAGCCACTAGTGAAACCTATGGCCCCCGGGTCTATTCTCATCATATCAATCTCCATCACTTTATTTACTTGTTTTGCCTTTACCTTTTTACTTTGCATCTTTATACCAAAAATACCAAAAATATTATCTCTATCAGATCTCACTCTCGTAAGTGACCGTGAAGGGATTGACAACCCCTAAGCGTTGGTTGTGAGTTGCTACCGTTTTGTGCAGGTACGAGGGACTTGCGCGTGACCTCCTACTGGATTGGTACCTTGGTTCTCAAAAACTGAGGGAAATACTTATGCTACTGTGCTGCATCACCCCCTCCTCTTCGGGGAAAACTAACGCTAGCTTGAGACGTAGTAGTTACTGCTGGAAAGACTTGTGATATGACCACTCACTATAGTCATGAATTACTGGCGCTTCGACCGGGGTGATGCCCCCCTTCCGTTCCGCACTCTAATCTGGTGCATGCCACGTCGACCCGGATGCTGGCTCTCCCACATGTCGGTGTAGTAAGAAGGAGCAAAGAATGATGCGGTATATACTAGTACTATACTACTCCCTTCGTTCCTAAATATAAGTCTTTGGAGAGATTTCACTATGGACCACATACGGAGAAAAATGAGTGAATCTACACATAAAATGCATCTATATACATCCGTATGTGGTCCACAGTGAAATATCTACGAAGACTTATATTGAGGAACGGAGGGAGTACTACTCAGGTCGGAGGAGTGCGAACCATGGCAGCCCAGTGAACCAGCTGTGCGAACCACGGTAGCCCAGTGAACCAGCAGTAGAAAACAATGTGGTGATATGGCCATAAAAAACAATGTGCTACGGTCCACACTGTAGCATGTACAATAACACTCCTCTTTGTTTGGATCCCTGAGTTAGAGATAGTTTGGGTTGAAATAGCCTCAAATTATCGAAACAAGAGGGGTTAGTTTGAGCTAGTTTGCTCTAACCCAGCTAAAAAAACTAGCCCGATGGAGAGGTTCTAATTGGGTTAGTTATCCTCGGGCCCACTAAAAGAGAACTAAAAAAATCTCACCTGCCCGCACCAGATTGCTCCCCTAAAAAATCTCACCTGCCCGCACCAGATTGCTCCCCCCCTCTCGCACGACTCCTCTCTGTTCCCCATAGGGCCGCCCGCCCAAGCGCCGCTCGCCCTCTCTCTCCTCCGGCAGCCCTCTCCTTTCGGCCTCCGCCGCCCTACTCTGACTGCCCTC
>NW_021270758.1:0-1281 GCF_002162155.2 Triticum dicoccoides
TAGTTTAGATCGAGTCTGTTCTTCATACCTACAGTCCACGAAAAAGCCACAAAAAAAATTAGGGTTAGTTCATCATATCCGAACCAATCTGAGCCTTTGCATAATCTTTTTAGGGTTTTGCTTTGTTGAATTTGCGGTTGCATCGTCGTGTCTAGTTGCTGGTCTTAGAGTCTAGTCTTTTAGAGTTTCGAGTTCTGGTCATAAGTTGTCACGCCGCCGCCGCACCATCATCATCACCCCTGCCATCTACCACCACCGCTTATCCGCCACCGCTTCGAATCCGTATCCATATACCACCACAGCTGTCATATACCACCATCGCTGCCATCTACCACCATATATCCACCACAATCCGAGTTCTTGTCATATTAGGTTTGCTTTCAAGATCCATCTAGATTCCGATTCGTGTTTCCTTGCCGGAGTAGGTTTCGGAAAAAAAAAGAGCGCTATCGTGTTTCCTTGCCGGAGTCGGGTAGCCACGCTCCGTTTAGGCCCAAAATTTTTCAAAAACGCATTTTTCGAAAATTTTTCTGGCTATCCTATTTTTAGGTGTTCCTGAGTGTTTTGAGACAGGTGCCATTATAGGAAGTTTTTTTTGACCCGTTTCCAGTTTTTGGGTCCGGGCAGTCAAAAAAAAAATTGGTCAAAAAAATTTCGTGCCCATCCTGTCAGTTTGAGCTAAGAAGAGATTTGAGACACTCGCCATTATAGTGATTTTTCGCAAAAAAAAAGCAGCGCAAAAAAAAAAGAGCGCAAAAAGAAAAGAGCGAAAGAAAATTCCAGAGTGTGCTTTTCCCTTGTTTACGTGCCGCGCCGTGATTTTGTTAGTGTTCTAGGCTCGCGTCTCTAGCACAGTCTAGCCTAGGACCAGCACAGTACCGTCGTTGAGCGTTTATTCAACTTTGCATCTCTGAATTGATTATTGCTGACCCTTTTTGCTACCATATTATAAGCCTTCCCAGCTCCACATACATCTACGTCGTGCGTTTGACTCTCCCTGGTAATCGCTCTATCCAAGCTTTGAGAGTTTTTGACTACAACGGTTGCCGATCACCGCCTGCTGCTGGGTAAGAACTGGTAAGAATTTGAGATTTGCTTGACGGATTTGTGACACCCACCACCACCACTTGTTCGTAGTCTGTAGGATCATATTCTTGTGTGTTTCTATTGCTGCTAACCATGCCAGGATCACAAGCCGACGAGATTGACTGGGAGAATTTATCGAACAAGGAGCTTCATGATAAGTTTTAGCAAATGATGACTGAACAGGTGCAAGATGTG
>NW_021270759.1:0-1181 GCF_002162155.2 Triticum dicoccoides
ATCAGTACTTTGCCGAGCATGGGTACGATGGCGACTTCATGGGGCCTCCTTCTCAAGAACCAAACCCAACAAAAGACGTGTGCGATCTAGCTCGTACCGCGGAGAAGCCAAGTTGCAACAGGCGCCGTCTGGCGTTCAGCTCTCAGGAGACGCCTCCAGCTGCCGACTTCACCGAGCCTCAGATAGGCGAGGTGCGAAATATTATCAGCCCCAACACACTCAAGAAGGCGGTCTGTGAGCAGAACTCGGTCCCATTACAGGAGAAGAAGAAGGCACACAAAAGAAAGACTAAGAAGGGTGCGAGCCAGCCGGCACCGAGTACGATCCGTGCTCAGGACGGGCCACCTTCACCGCAGGATATCTCGAGGAGGGTGCATGTGGCGGGTAGGGCGATGCTACCACCAAATATGCTCAATGCTGCAACCGGTGCTATGCGGAGTCTGCACAACAGTGTTCTTTCTTTGGAGAAGCGGCGTCTCAGAGAGAAGGATGTGGCATACCCGGTTTTCGTGGCCAAGGTGCCAGAGGGCAAGGGCTTTGTGGATGGCGACATCGGGGGTACGATCGTCCTGCGGTTTGATGACATCTTTGCTATGTTTAACCTTCATCCGCTGCACTACACCTTCGTTCGGCTATTTTCGCTGAGTAAGGAGATGAGGATCATTCGCGACAAGACCCCGGACATCGTGATAGTCGACCCCTTCTACATGCGTGCCGAGATCTTGGGCAGCGCTGGGGACCGGCAAGTCGCGAGTTCTTACCTCGAAGGCGTCATTCTGGCAAACCAAGATAAGGATAACTTCCTCGTGCCTTACTTTCCCGAGTAAGTCCTCCCCTCAACCGGCCCGTAACATATGAATTCTTACTTTTCGATCGTTTTTCTTTTAACATTCCGTGTTTTCTGCAGTGACACACGTTGCACGCTCATCCTCCTAAGCCCCAAATATTCCATGGCCACGTATTTCGACCCGGACCGTCAGTCGAACGTAGACTACACAAATGTCAAGAAAGTTCTTGATGATGTTCTCCCCGGCTACGCCCAATCTGGAGGCACCTTCACCAGGCCTATTCGTAAGTACGGCAAGCACGTGTTCTCCCACAATACGACGTTCTGCTGCGTCAAGCAGCCGCCTGGCGGTCAGAAGGGTGCCTACTACGCCATCCATCACATGCGGGCGATC
>NW_021270760.1:0-1402 GCF_002162155.2 Triticum dicoccoides
GGTTCGCAAGTACCAAGTGATTCATAATCAAGTGGTTCCAAAAGTCCATCAGTATGGAGTTTCTTCATGCGCTTTACACCGATATGACCTAAACGGTAGTGCCACAAATAAGTTGCACTATCATTATCAACTCTGCATCTTTTGGCTTCAACACTATGAATATGTGTGTTACTACTATCGAGATTCAGTAAAAATAGACCACTCTTTAAGGGTGCATGACCATAAAAGATATTACTCATATAAATAGAACAACCATTATTCTCAGATTTAAATGAATAACCGTCTCGCATCAAACAAGATCCAGATATAATGTGCATGCTTAACGCTGGCACCAAATAACAATTATTTAGGTCTAATATTAATCCCAAAGGTAGATTTAGAGGTAGCGTGCCGACTGCGATCACATCAACTTTGGAACCGTTTCCCACGCGCATCGTCACCTCGTCCTTAGCCAATCTTCTCTTAATCCGTAGTCCGTGTTTCGAGTTGCAAATATTAGCAATAGAACCAGTATCAAATACCCAGGTGCTACTGCGAGCATTAGTAAGGTACACATCAATAACATGTATATCACATATACCTTTGTTTACCTTGCCATCCTTCTTATCCGCCAAATACTTGGGGCAGTTCCGCTTCCAGTGACCAGTCTGCTTGCAGTAGAAGCACTCAGTTTCAGGCTTTGGTCCAGGTTTGGGTTTCTTCTCTTGAGTAGCCACTTGCTTGCTGTTCTTTTTGAAGTTCCCCTTCTTCTTCCCTTTGCCCTTTTTCTTGAAACTAGTGGTCTTGTTAACCATCAACACTTGATGCTCCTTCTTGATTTCTACCTCCGCGGCTTTCAGCATTGCGAAGAGCTCGGGAATAGTCTTATTCATCCCTTGCATATTATAGTTCATCACGAAGCTCTTGTAGCTTGGTGGCAGTGATTGGAGAATTCTGTCAATGACGCAATCATCTGGAAGATTAAATCCCAATTGAATCAAGTGATTATTATACCCAGACATTTTGAGTATATGCTCACTGACAGAACTGTTCTCCTCCATCTTGCGGCTATAGAACTTATTGGAGACTTCATATCTCTCAATCCGGGCATTTGCTTGAAATATTAACTTCAACTCCTGGAACATCTCATATGCTCCATGACGTTCAAAATGTCGTTGAAGTCCCGATTCTAAGCTGTAAAGCATGGCACACTGAACTATCGAGTAGTCATCAGCTTTGCTCTGCCAGACGTTTATAACATCTGGTGTTGCTCCAGCAGCAGGCCTGGCACCCAGCGGTGCTTCCAGGATGTAATTCTTCTGTGCAGCAATGAGGATAATCCTCAAGTTACGGACCCAGTCCGTGTAATTGCTACCATCATCTTTCAACTTTGCTTTCTCAAGGAACGCATTAAAATTCAACG
>NW_021270761.1:0-1603 GCF_002162155.2 Triticum dicoccoides
ATATGCTATCCCTCCCCTTCTTTGTTCGAGGTAAACCTAAAACAAAGTCCATAGATATATCCTCCCAAGGAACACTAGGTACAGGCAAAGGCATATATAAACCATGAGGATTGAGGCGTGACTTAGCTTTTTGACATGTAGTGCAGCGAGCAACAAAACGCTCAACATCCCGTCTCATCTTTGGCCAAAAGAAATGTGTAGCAAGTACGTCCTCCGTCTTCTTCACGCCAAAGTGTCCCATTAATCCTCCTCCATGCGCCTCCTGCAACAACAAAAGACGAACGGAGCTAGCTGGAATGCATAGCTTGTTAGCACGAAACACAAATCCATCGTTAACAACAAACTTGTTCCACATTCTTCCTTCTTTACAATTATGCATTACATCTTTAAAATCAGCATCATGCACATATTGATCTTTGATGGTCTCCAAACCAAATATTTTGAAGTCAAGTTGTGAAAGCATAGTATATCGACGAGACAAAGCATCAGCAATAACATTTTCTTTTCCCTTCTTGTGTTTAATGACATAAGGGAAAGTCTCAATGAATTCAACCCATTTAGCATGTCTACGATTCAGTTTAGCTTGACTTTTAATATGTTTCAATGATTCATGATCAGAATGTATAACAAATTCTTTGGGCCATAAATAATGTTGCCATGTTTCTAAAGTCCGAACAAGAGCATATAATTCTTTATCATAAGTAGAATAATTCAGACTAGGCCCACTCAATTTTTCAGAAAAAGTATGCAACAGGTTTGCCATCTTGTAATAACACACCTCCTAATCCAATTCCACTAGCATCACATTCAAGCTCAAAAGTCTTATTAAAATCAGGAAGTTGGAGTAAAGGAGCATGTGTCAACTTATCTTTCAATACCGTGAAGGCTTCTTCCTGTGCGGTACCCCAAAGAAAAGGCACATCTTTCTTTGTAAGCTCATTGAGAGGTGCAGCAATGGTGCTGAAATCTCTCACAAAACGCCTATAGAATCCAGCGAGGCCAAGAAAACTCCTCACGTGTGTGACCGTTTTGGGCTGCGGCCAACTCTCAATAGCTTCAATCTTGGCTTGATCAACTTCAATTCCCTGTGGAGTAACAACATAGCCAAGAAAAGATACTCGATCGGTGCAAAAGGTGCACTTCCCAAGGTTACCAAACAAACGTGCATCACGTAGAGCAATAAAAACAGCACGTAAATGTTCCAAATGTTCTTCCAAAGATCTGCTATAAATCAATATGTCATCAAAGTAAACTACCACAAATCGTCCAATGAAAGCACGTAAAACTTCGCTCATTAATCTCATGAAAGTACTAGGTGCATTAGTTAACCCAAAAGGCATGACTAACCACTCATATAATCCAAACTTAGTTTTAAATGCTGTTTTCCATTCATCTCCCAATTTCATACGAATTTGATGGTAGCCACTACGCAAATCAACTTTGGAGAATATTGTAGAGCCACTCAATTCATCAAGCATATCATCTAGCCTAGGAATAGGATGACGATAACGAATAGTAATATTATTAATGCCTCTACAATCAACACACATACGTGATGTACCATCCTTTTTCGGCACTAGAATAATAGGAACAGCACAAGGAC
>NW_021270762.1:0-1402 GCF_002162155.2 Triticum dicoccoides
GGTTCGCAAGTACCAAGTGATTCATAATCAAGTGGTTCCAAAAGTCCATCAGTATGGAGTTTCTTCATGCGCTTTACACCGATATGACCTAAACGGTAGTGCCACAAATAAGTTGCACTATCATTATCAACTCTGCATCTTTTGGCTTCAACACTATGAATATGTGTGTTACTACTATCGAGATTCAGTAAAAATAGACCACTCTTTAAGGGTGCATGACCATAAAAGATATTACTCATATAAATAGAACAACCATTATTCTCAGATTTAAATGAATAACCGTCTCGCATCAAACAAGATCCAGATATAATGTGCATGCTTAACGCTGGCACCAAATAACAATTATTTAGGTCTAATATTAATCCCAAAGGTAGATTTAGAGGTAGCGTGCCGACTGCGATCACATCAACTTTGGAACCGTTTCCCACGCGCATCGTCACCTCGTCCTTAGCCAATCTTCTCTTAATCCGTAGTCCGTGTTTCGAGTTGCAAATATTAGCAATAGAACCAGTATCAAATACCCAGGTGCTACTGCGAGCATTAGTAAGGTACACATCAATAACATGTATATCACATATACCTTTGTTTACCTTGCCATCCTTCTTATCCGCCAAATACTTGGGGCAGTTCCGCTTCCAGTGACCAGTCTGCTTGCAGTAGAAGCACTCAGTTTCAGGCTTTGGTCCAGGTTTGGGTTTCTTCTCTTGAGTAGCCACTTGCTTGCTGTTCTTTTTGAAGTTCCCCTTCTTCTTCCCTTTGCCCTTTTTCTTGAAACTAGTGGTCTTGTTGACCATCAACACTTGATGCTCCTTCTTGATTTCTACCTCCGCGGCTTTCAGCATTGCGAAGAGCTCGGGAATAGTCTTATTCATCCCTTGCATATTATAGTTCATCACGAAGCTCTTGTAGCTTGGTGGCAGTGATTGGAGAATTCTGTCAATGATGCAATCATCTGGAAGATTAAATCCCAATTGAATCAAGTGATTATTATACCCAGACATTTTGAGTATATGCTCACTGACAGAACTGTTCTCCTCCATCTTGCGGCTATAGAACTTATTGGAGACTTCATATCTCTCAATCCGGGCATTTGCTTGAAATATTAACTTCAACTCCTGGAACATCTCATATGCTCCATGACGTTCAAAATGTCGTTGAAGTCCCGATTCTAAGCTGTAAAGCATGGCACACTGAACTATCGAGTAGTCATCAGCTTTGCTCTGCCAGACGTTTATAACATCTGGTGTTGCTCCAGCAGCAGGCCTGGCACCCAGCGGTGCTTCCAGGATGTAATTCTTCTGTGCAGCAATGAGGATAATCCTCAAGTTACGGACCCAGTCCGTGTAATTGCTACCATCATCTTTCAACTTTGCTTTCTCAAGGAACGCATTAAAATTCAACG
>NW_021270763.1:0-1698 GCF_002162155.2 Triticum dicoccoides
TCCTCATTGCTGCCATCCATGCCTTGTGTGTCTGTCTTGCTCAGATGTATGGCTACTAGCTCGCTTCTTGCTACGTACCATGGCGGCCTTAATTAGATGTTATCTCAGATGCTTTCTTAGACCAGTATTCAAGGTGAAGTCATTCCTTTTCTGTAAACAGTCTGTGTGACTCATGTATTATGAACTGTTTTTAATATATGATGAACATTTTAAAAATAGATGGTGAAATGTTTTTAAACATATGATGAATATTTTTATATACGGTGAATATTTTTAAAATACATTTAGCATCTTTTTAGATGCATTGAAATTTTTTGAATACACACACAACATTTTCTATAAAAAATTAAGTAGGGTCTTATATCGTTTCAGAAACACCAACAAAGTCCAACAACTTTATAATGTTTTAGAAAAAGAAAGACATCAAGCAAATATGTGCTTTGATGCGAAGCAAATTTCAGAGAGAGAGAGAGGGAGGGAGAGGGAGAGAGGGAGAGGGAGAGTGGGAGAGGGAGAGGGGGAGGGAGAGGGAGAGGGAGAGGGCCTTGCCGCCATCTTAACTTCTGCCCCTGTTTTGTTAATTGACCAGGCATGGCTGCACATCAGCTGTGATTGCCTTCTTGCCATCCTCATTGCTGCCATCCATGCCTTGTGTGTCTGTCTTGTTCGGATGTATGGCTAGTAGCTCGCTTCTTGCTATGTACCATGGCAGCCTTAATTAGATGTTATCTCAGATGCTTTCTTAGACCTGTATTCAAGGTGAAGTCATTCCTTTTCTGTAAACAGTCTGTGCGACTCATGTATTATGAACTGTTTTTAATATATGATGAACATATTGAAAATAGATGGTGAAATGTTTTTAAACATACGATGAATATTTTTATATACGGTGAATATTTTAAAAATACATTTAACATCTTTTTAGATTCATTGAAATTTTTTGAATACACACTCAACATTTTCTATAAAAAATTAAGTAGGGTCTTATATCGTTTCAAAAACACCAACAAAGTCCAACAAATTTATAATATTTTAGAAAAAGAAAGACGTCAAGCAAATATGTGCTTTGATGCGAAGCAAATTTGAGAGAGAGAGAGAGAGAGGGAGAGAGGGAGAGGGAGAGAGGGAGAGGGAGAGTGGGAGAGGGAGAGGGGGAGGGATAGGGAGAGGGAGATGGCCTTGCCGCCATCTTAACCTCTGCCCCTGTTTTGTTAATTGACCAGGCATGGCTGCACATCAGCTGCGCTTGCCTTCTTGCCGTCCTCATTGCTGCCATCCATGCCTTGTGTGTCTGTCTTGTTCGGATGTATGGCTAGTGGCTCGCTTCTTGCTACGTACCATGGCGGCCTTAATTAGATGTTATCTCAGATGCTTACTTAGACCCGTATTCAAGGTGAAGTCATTCCTTTTCTGTAAACAGTCTGTGCGACTCATGTATTATGAACTGTTTTTAATATTGTATGAACATTTTAAAAATAGATGGTGAAATGTTTTTAACATACGATGAATATTTTTATATACGGTGAATATTTTTAAAATATATTTAACATCTTTTTAGAAGCATTGAAAATTTTTGAATACACACTCAACATTTTCTATAAAAAATTAAGTAGGGTCTTATACCGTTTCAGAAACACCAACAAAGTCCAACAACTTTATAATGTTTCAGAAAAAGAAAGACGTCAAGCAAATATGTGC
>NW_021270764.1:0-1207 GCF_002162155.2 Triticum dicoccoides
GTTCAGGAACCGGGACTAAAGGCCCTTACGAACCGGGACTATAGGCCCTTTTTCTACCAGTGTTTCGGGGTTTATCGGTAACGTGCCGGGACCACCGGGCGGGTCCCGGGGGTCCACCAAGTGGGGCCACATGCTCCGGAGGCTTGCATGGGCCAAGGGTGGTGAGGGACCAGCCCCTAAGTGGGCTGGTGCGCCTCGCACAAGGCCCAAGGCGCAGCAAAGGAGGAGAGAGGGGAAACCCTAGGCTTAGATGGGCCTAAGGCCCATCCTAGGGGGCGCCCCCTCTCTCCCCCTCTTGGCCGCCTCCCCTTTCCCATCTAGGGCTGCCGCCCCCCTAGGGGTGGGAACCCTAGAGGGGGCGCACCCTCCTCCCTCTCCCCTATATATAGTGAGGCCTGGGGCTGCCCATAAAGGGTGATCTGATCTCTGCCTGTTGGTGCAGCCCTCCCTCTTGTTCTTATCTTCTTTCTGAAAGGAAAAATATTCTTACTTGTATCTTTACATAGATACTTGTATTATTTTCTTACTTTTATTATTGCATCTTATATAATGCGATGGTTTTGGTATCCGCCCCCGTCGGCCCTCGTCCTATCTATGATTCGGATGTGGTATATATATTATCTTTATAACTATTGGTTCATTTATTGTTTATGAAAATTATGCCGACCAACGTGACATAGATTTTATTTATGTAGGATGTATGTGAATCGGAAATGCCAACCGACCCTATTGTCGGGAGGTTAAATTTAGTTGAATAAGAAAACAATTTGTTGAAGGAAAAAATAAAAAAAAATTGAGGAGGAGAAGATGATATAGGAGTTGCATGTTGCGGATGTCGTCGATGATCACAAGATCAAGATGGATGCAATGCGCTTGAAGATTAGAAAGAGTAGAAAATATGCCATTCATACCGAGGCTTGGTATCATTATGCCGTTGGATCAATTGTTACCTTGGTTGCGAATATGATCGCATTTGTTTTCGCATTGAAATGTTTTACATAGTTTCAATGTATGGTTTAATTAATTAGATGCTCTGGAGAGCTATATGTTGTTAGATGAGAACTATGTATGCACTTTGGTTTTAATGTGATGATGAACTTCTATTAATTTGGACACTTAATTATATATAATGCACGCAGATGAACAGGCAATGGTTGTACGGTGACAGACACACCCGCGAGTACATTAAGGGCATGCATGAGTTTCT
>NW_021270765.1:0-2591 GCF_002162155.2 Triticum dicoccoides
TGTTGCCGACCATGACTCACAGAGGCCGCCGCGACCATCGTTCTCCTCCTCGATTGGTAATGTGTGTATTGAATCACTTAGCAGTACATGTGCAGTTCCAATTTTGTTCATACCTACCCTTCAAATTTCCTGGGTGCTATTGTTCCCGTAAAAGTAATTGGTTATAGCCTCCGTTGTCCAACAGAATATCAGCTTGTAATTGTGCATCGCTCCTGTATCGTGCTGTGCTTGGGTAGTTTTTTCATTTGCAACCAGTAGTGTGGCAAATGATGGAAATGTTTTTAGAACTAGCAAAATGCCAATGCATTGCACGCATCAAGATGCATTTGTATGAGTAGTTTATCTTGTTGGAGATGCTCTAACATGGCAGATGAGTGCTTTAATGTTACCCACAAGATGCACGAGTATTACTAGTAGTATATTTGTCTTGCCATGTTGAGATTTTAAAACCACGAGTGCGAACATGCAGAGGAGCAATGAAGATCAAACACGGGATATTCGGGACATCTTCAAGGAGCGTGGCAAGTTAAAGAGGAGCTGCACCGAACCTGTAAAACGAGCTTTGGTAAGTAACACCCTTTCAATTACTTCCATGTAGCCTCGTGTTCTTTGATGTGTATATGTTGTAGTTTCTGTTTCTCTTAAGCATGGTGTTCTTCGATGTGTAATAAGAAGAGTCTTAATCATCCTAATGCTTTTGTTTTTAGCTTGATGTAGGAAGTGGGTGTTCTCACCTTGTAGTCTGTTTTTATTTATTTATTCCTTTTGAATTCACTTCTCCGAGTTCTGTTTATCTGGCTTCTACTAAATGGATCTAGGTTGCTCTGAGAATTGATCTAAAAAAGAAGTAACTTCATGTCAGGATGTAGTTCCTGCGAGGAGGGAAGTATGGTCAACCTCGAGATCATGTTTCCAAAATGAGGCTGGATTACACACAAGGTGCCAGTTCCCTAATTATGCTGGATTAGACACAAGGTGCAAATTCCCAGATGATGCTGGATTACACACAAGCCAGGTGGAGTCGTCAGTTATTCGTGTCCTCGTGGCATTAGTAAAGGCTGAAAGAAAGTGTGCAGCAGCCCTTGAGAATGTAGCTGAGTTCCTGAAGAGGCGAAAAGAGCAATCAGATGCTCTCTTCACCCAAGCCAAAGAAGAGATGGAAGAAGCCAGAAATAAGCTAGCAGAGGCAGAGCAGGCTAGGCGTCTCCTGCTATCTAAAACTGTTGTCAATACAAAATTTCCTTCATAATAGCTAGGTTCAAATGTTTATCCAGTCAGCATGCCTGTTGTGATGTCCATGCATCTACTGATGTGGCACAAAATGTGTTTTTTCGGGTCATGTAATAACAGCAATTATTTTCCAAACAATAACAGACGAAGCATTGGACATGGTATAGTTCACGCGCAAGCCCGACATTCCAAGTTCAACTTCCACATCAAACTCATGTTCATAGATATCTGCACATTCATACATAATGTCCACAACCATGATTCACTTCAAAGCCAAAAAAATGCGAGGAGAGTTATAAATAAAGAAAATCCTCTACTAGTTCCTGCTACCAGTGCGAGCACAACAAGTCAAGACCATGCGTAAATTAATTATATTGTAGTAATTTCTTGTGTTCTAAAATGCCTGCCGGCTCGTGGAAGGACGTGTTGCCGCCACACGCGCGGATTCAATGAAGGCAGGCGGGGCAGTCTTAAGCTGGTTGCACGCGGCGAGAAGGCGTGCTCAGCCGGGCCTGCAGCGAGTGCGGCTGTAGCGACCAGACCTCAAACGGTCCAATCTATGTGCTCAGGTGTCATCCCTGGATCAGTAATGCTGACACCACACAATACTTGAAGGATTTATAACAGAGTAGCAATCACACACTTATTACATCGAAAGTCTCAAGAGAGAACTTATTACAATAAATATGGCTTAAGGCCATCTAATAACGATAACAGCGGAAGGCTTCGAAGATAAGTGAGTCCATCGACTCCAACGGCATCACCGAGTATAGAACCACGACCTAAAACTCCTTAATCGTCGTCTGAAAAGTCTGCAACATTAACGTTGCAGCCGGAAACGGGTCAGCACATGGAATATGCTGGCAAAGTAACACATAGAGAGTAATGGAATGAAATAGGCTATTCTATATGCATATTTGGCTGGTGGAAAGCTCTATGGTTACAGTTTTGCATAAAACCAATTTTTCCCTACTGCAAAGGAATAAATTTTGTTTAACTATCATGGTAGTTGTTAAACATTGAGAATGGTTGACAACATTCTCAATCCCAATTAAGCATCATCATTAAACAAAACCCATCAAAATTAATTTTAGAGTAACATGTTGAGATTCACATGATAATCCAGGTACTAGATACTCAAGATGTCCATAACTGGGGACACGGCTAATCATGATTAGTTTATACACTCTGCAGAGGTTTGTGCACTTTTCCCCACAAGACTCGATCGCCTCCGTTTGGTTTCTCGCACTGCATGGTGTTTGAGAAGACGGATGACCGAGACATAGTCTTTCAGAAGCGCTAGCACCTTACGATCAGGTAGACCGTTACACCTACTTTCCCCTACATCTGCTAGTCTACCA
>NW_021270766.1:0-2591 GCF_002162155.2 Triticum dicoccoides
TGTTGCCGACCATGACTCACAGAGGCCGCCGCGACCATCGTTCTCCTCCTCGATTGGTAATGTGTGTATTGAATCACTTAGCAGTACATGTGCAGTTCCAATTTTGTTCATACCTACCCTTCAAATTTCCTGGGTGCTATTGTTCCCGTAAAAGTAATTGGTTATAGCCTCCGTTGTCCAACAGAATATCAGCTTGTAATTGTGCATCGCTCCTGTATCGTGCTGTGCTTGGGTAGTTTTTTCATTTGCAACCAGTAGTGTGGCAAATGATGGAAATGTTTTTAGAACTAGCAAAATGCCAATGCATTGCACGCATCAAGATGCATTTGTATGAGTAGTTTATCTTGTTGGAGATGCTCTAACATGGCAGATGAGTGCTTTAATGTTACCCACAAGATGCACGAGTATTACTAGTAGTATATTTGTCTTGCCATGTTGAGATTTTAAAACCACGAGTGCGAACATGCAGAGGAGCAATGAAGATCAAACACGGGATATTCGGGACATCTTCAAGGAGCGTGGCAAGTTAAAGAGGAGCTGCACCGAACCTGTAAAACGAGCTTTGGTAAGTAACACCCTTTCAATTACTTCCATGTAGCCTCGTGTTCTTTGATGTGTATATGTTGTAGTTTCTGTTTCTCTTAAGCATGGTGTTCTTCGATGTGTAATAAGAAGAGTCTTAATCATCCTAATGCTTTTGTTTTTAGCTTGATGTAGGAAGTGGGTGTTCTCACCTTGTAGTCTGTTTTTATTTATTTATTCCTTTTGAATTCACTTCTCCGAGTTCTGTTTATCTGGCTTCTACTAAATGGATCTAGGTTGCTCTGAGAATTGATCTAAAAAAGAAGTAACTTCATGTCAGGATGTAGTTCCTGCGAGGAGGGAAGTATGGTCAACCTCGAGATCATGTTTCCAAAATGAGGCTGGATTACACACAAGGTGCCAGTTCCCTAATTATGCTGGATTAGACACAAGGTGCAAATTCCCAGATGATGCTGGATTACACACAAGCCAGGTGGAGTCGTCAGTTATTCGTGTCCTCGTGGCATTAGTAAAGGCTGAAAGAAAGTGTGCAGCAGCCCTTGAGAATGTAGCTGAGTTCCTGAAGAGGCGAAAAGAGCAATCAGATGCTCTCTTCACCCAAGCCAAAGAAGAGATGGAAGAAGCCAGAAATAAGCTAGCAGAGGCAGAGCAGGCTAGGCGTCTCCTGCTATCTAAAACTGTTGTCAATACAAAATTTCCTTCATAATAGCTAGGTTCAAATGTTTATCCAGTCAGCATGCCTGTTGTGATGTCCATGCATCTACTGATGTGGCACAAAATGTGTTTTTTCGGGTCATGTAATAACAGCAATTATTTTCCAAACAATAACAGACGAAGCATTGGACATGGTATAGTTCACGCGCAAGCCCGACATTCCAAGTTCAACTTCCACATCAAACTCATGTTCATAGATATCTGCACATTCATACATAATGTCCACAACCATGATTCACTTCAAAGCCAAAAAAATGCGAGGAGAGTTATAAATAAAGAAAATCCTCTACTAGTTCCTGCTACCAGTGCGAGCACAACAAGTCAAGACCATGCGTAAATTAATTATATTGTAGTAATTTCTTGTGTTCTAAAATGCCTGCCGGCTCGTGGAAGGACGTGTTGCCGCCACACGCGCGGATTCAATGAAGGCAGGCGGGGCAGTCTTAAGCTGGTTGCACGCGGCGAGAAGGCGTGCTCAGCCGGGCCTGCAGCGAGTGCGGCTGTAGCGACCAGACCTCAAACGGTCCAATCTATGTGCTCAGGTGTCATCCCTGGATCAGTAATGCTGACACCACACAATACTTGAAGGATTTATAACAGAGTAGCAATCACACACTTATTACATCGAAAGTCTCAAGAGAGAACTTATTACAATAAATATGGCTTAAGGCCATCTAATAACGATAACAGAGGAAGGCTTGGAAGATAAGTGAGTCCATCGACTCCAACGGCATCACCGAGTATAGAACCACGACCTAAAACTCCTTAATCGTCGTCTGAAAAGTCTGCAACATTAACGTTGCAGCCGGAAACGGGTCAGCACATGGAATATGCTGGCAAAGTAACACATAGAGAGTAATGGAATGAAATAGGCTATTCTATATGCATATTTGGCTGGTGGAAAGCTCTATGGTTACAGTTTTGCATAAAACCAATTTTTCCCTACTGCAAAGGAATAAATTTTGTTTAACTATCATGGTAGTTGTTAAACATTGAGAATGGTTGACAACATTCTCAATCCCAATTAAGCATCATCATTAAACAAAACCCATCAAAATTAATTTTAGAGTAACATGTTGAGATTCACATGATAATCCAGGTACTAGATACTCAAGATGTCCATAACTGGGGACACGGCTAATCATGATTAGTTTATACACTCTGCAGAGGTTTGTGCACTTTTCCCCACAAGACTCGATCGCCTCCGTTTGGTTTCTCGCACTGCATGGTGTTTGAGAAGACGGATGACCGAGACATAGTCTTTCAGAAGCGCTAGCACCTTACGATCAGGTAGACCGTTACACCTACTTTCCCCTACATCTGCTAGTCTACCA
>NW_021270767.1:0-1596 GCF_002162155.2 Triticum dicoccoides
CACATTTTCTTATTATTCTTCAAAACAGCCCTAAGCATAGTAGACAACGTTCTATTGACTACTTCAGTTTGTCCATCAGTTTGGGGGTGACAAGTAGTACTAAAAAGCAGTTTAGTCCCCAACTTAGCCCATAAACATCTCCAAAAGTGGCTAAGAAATTTAGTATCACGATCTGAAACAATAGTATTTGGCACACCATGCAAGCGAATAATTTCACGAAAGAACAAATCAGCAACATTAACAGCATCATCGCTTTTATGACATGGTATAAAGTGTGCCATTTTCGAGAATCTATCCACGACAACAAATATGCTATCCCTCCCCTTCTTTGTTCGAGGTAAACCTAAAACAAAGTCCATAGATATATCCTCCCAAGGAACACTAGGTACAGGCAAAGACATATATAAACCATGAGGATTGAGTCGTGACTTAGCTTTTTGACATGTAGTGCATCGAGCAATAAAACGTTCAACATCCCGTCTCATCTTTGGCCAAAAGAAATGTGTAGCAAGTACGTCCTCCGTCTTCTTCACGCCAAAGTGTCCCATTAATCCTCCTCCATGCGCCTCCTGCAACAACAAAAGACGAACGGAGCTAGCTGGAATGCATAGCTTGTTAGCACGAAACACAAATCCATCGTTAACGACAAACTTGTTCCACATTCTTCCTTCTTTACAATTCTGCATTACATTTTTAAAATCAGCATCATGCACATATTGATCTTTGATGGTCTCCAAACCAAATATTTTGAAGTCAAGTTGTGAAAGCATAGTATAGCGACGAGACAATGCATCAGGAATAACATTTTCTTTTCCCTTCTTGTGTTTAATGACATAAGGGAAAGTCTCAATGAATTCAACCCATTTAGCATGTCTACGATTCAGTTTAGCTTGACTTTTAATATGTTTCAAAGATTCATGATCAGAATGTATAACAAATTCTTTGGGCCATAAATAATGTTGCCATGTTTCTATAGTCCGAACAAGAGCATATAATTCTTTATCATAAGTAGAATAATTCGGACTAGGCCCACTCAATTTTTCAGAAAAGTATGCAACAGGTTTGCCATCTTGTAATAACACACCTCCTAATCCAATTCCACTAGCATCACATTCAAGCTCAAAAGTCTTATTAAAATCAGGAAGTTGGAGTAAAGGAGCTTGTGTCAACTTATCTTTCAATACCGTGAAGGCTTCTTCCTGTGCGGTACCCCAAACAAAAGGCACATCCTTCTTTGTAAGCTCGTTGAGAGGTGCAGCAATGGTGCTGAAATCTCTCACAAAACGCCTATAGAATCCAGCGAGGCCAAGAAAACTCCTCACTTGTGTGACCGTTTTGGGCTGCGGCCAACTCTCAATAGCTTCAATCTTGGCTTTGTCAACTTCAATTCCCTGTGGAGTAACAACATAGCCAAGAAAAGATACTCGGTCGGTGCAAAAGGTGCACTTCCCAAGGTTACCAAACAAACGTGCATCACGTAGAGCAATAAAAACAGCACGTAAATGTTCCAAATGTTCTTCCAAAGATCTGCTATAAATCAGTATATCATCAAAATAGACTACCACAAATCGTCCAATGAAAGCACGTAAAACTTCG
>NW_021270768.1:0-1079 GCF_002162155.2 Triticum dicoccoides
CTAACAGGAGGTGGGGTAAAGGTGGACGAGCAATACGGAATGACAATGGTGGATTTCAACAATCTTGGTTACCTTGACGAACCATTCGTCCTTGCCAAAGATGTCGCTCAGGTTTTTTATTTGAAGGACATGAGTAGCAAACCGAGGAAACGGAAAGATAAGAAAACGATCAGTACATCATGCGATGATCCAAAGCGCCACATTGTTCTTTCAGGGAAAAGAAACATCGTGGGAGTGGAGGACAAGACAGACATGTCAGAAGATTATAATATGTTTGGTGAAATTCCGCCCTTCAAAGTGAACATTGACCCAAGCATTAAGTTAAATGATGAGGATGCTCCATGGATACGGCACAATCGTAAGCAAGTAGGGACACAAGGGAAGAATTGATGTGTAATAATTTATTGTACCAAACTTTGTATTTGGTCGATGAACTGAATGATGTATCAAACCTTTTGTCAAACCTTCAAGGGGTTTTAAAATGAATTAGTTTTATTTTTCTGATTTTTTTGATATATAATTGTATTTTTAAGATTTTAAAATGAATTAGTTTTATTTTTCTGATTTTAAAAGGAAAAAGGAAGAAGAAGAAAGAAGGAAAAAGGAAGAAAAAAACATAAGAAAAAAACAGAAGAAAAAAGGAAAAACAGAAGAAAAAAACAAACAGAAGAAAAACATAAGAAAAAAACAGAAGAAAAAAACAGAAGAAAAAAGGAAAAAGGAAAAAAGGAAGAAAAAAAGAAAATATGCCACCTACTGGGCCACCACGGCCTGAATACGACTAGAAACCCATTAAAGGGCCAGGATTCAGGCCCGCAGAAGGCCGAGTAGGCCCACAGGCACATAGTGACAGAATAGGCCCGTAAGCCTGCATTTGAGAGGAGCTCGAAGTGGTGAGCGCAGCCGCGCTTATAAACCACTGTCGAAGCCTCTCGGCTAGCGAGGTGGGACTAAACATCCCACCGCACCGCGCCAGTTCTAGCACAGACCTTTAGTCCCGGTTGGGGAGGCGGACCGCGACTAAAGGGTACCCTTTAGTCACGGTTGTTGTCCCCAACTGCGACTAAAGGGTCTTTCTG
>NW_021270769.1:0-25666 GCF_002162155.2 Triticum dicoccoides
ACTCTAAAAATAGCCTATACTTATGTATTTCGAAATTACATGGGCCTGGCCCAATAATAAGGTGACGCAGCACCTAAAATAGCCTCGGGACGAAATTTATGAAGTGGCATCTTGTATATTTCGTCCAAGGCTTCATGCACCCATTATGGTGGCTTCAAAGTCCTGAAATCATCACTTGTAACTCCGTTCTTGTTTCCCTTGCGCATGCCATCATCTCCATGCTTGTTCTTGCTCCAATGTTCATCCTTCTCCAAGCTAGGCCCTTCATTTGTAAGCAAAACAAATGTATCCAATTTAGGCAGCATCATATTCTCATGAACATTAGAATCATTACCAAGAAACGAAAGTACCTGGTAATTTAGTTGGCGTGCACGAGCTCTAGTAATTGGTCCAGTATGTATAGCAGCAGGGGCTGTGGGTGTAACAATTGTATTGATGTCCTCATCAGCGGTGGTGGTAGCGGTGGTAGTATATGGATATGGATCGGTGGTGGTATATGGACACGGATTGGTGGTGGTATATGGATACGGATTCGGTGCGGTGGTGGTAGATGGCAGGGGCGATGATGATGGTGCGGCGGCGGCGTGACAACTTATGACCAGAACTCGAAACTCTACAAGACTAGACTCTAAGACCAGCAACTAGACACGACGATGCAACCGCAAATTCAACAAAGCAAAACCCTAAAAAGATTATGCAAGGCTCAGATTGGTTCAGATATGATGAACTAACCCTAAATTTTTTTTGTGGCTTTTTCGTGGACTATAGGTATGAAGAACAGACTCGATCTAAACTATGAAAAACTGTAAAATCTCACCGAGCAACCTAGAAATCTGATACCACTTGATAGAGGCAAAGGTGTCCCGTCTTTCGATGAGATGGTGGATTTCGCTTTGGTGGAAGTCGACTTTGACGATCCGACTACGAACGTGCGAGGACGTCGCGCCTTAGCAATCGCTAAACCAACTCCGAGAGGTTATTGACCACGCCGGAGCACGATCAACCTGACCACGAGGGTCTGTTTCCTGCGAGCAAACGAAGAACAAGCAAGAAACTAAGATTGCAATCTGGATATTGCGAATATAAGATGAAAGCTTTATTGATCAAGGTGGGGTTCTGTGACGTCTTTGTCTGGTCGTTGAACACAAACGAAGCCTTATTGTCCTCGTTTTTGCCGGATGGCATGCTATAAATCATGCGCGTGAAAGCCAAGAAATGAAGGGCATTCCTGGCATCGGTCAATATATATGTGGAAACGATATCTCCACTATAGAGGACAAGAAATTTTGTGGCAGTTAGGCAAAAAGCGCATGAGAAAATGAAGTACTTTCAAGGACTGCCATAGAATGGACAGATGCTCATTAAGACGGTCATATTTTGTCATTAGGAGTCCGTGTCGGACCCATAACTACTCAAACTGCTCGCGGCGAGCGCGAAAATCCAAAAAAATACTCCCCGCTTGCGCTAGAGGCCCGGAGTACCCTCAAATTCAGCCTTAAGAAGGACTTTTGGCCCTGAAAGTGAAAGAATATCATTCGTCGCTATTTTTCAGACAGGTTTCTGAACCCATTGGCACTTCCTCTTGATGGAAATTCGTGAGATTATGTTGCTTATAGACATTAGTCCCCCTGGTAGGGACAAACTTACCTTTGTGCAGATGCTCTATGATCCGGCAATCTCATTTGGCCGTAAATTGAAGAAAATCCAGCGGCTATATGCCTTACTCTCCTTGTTTTCGTCGGATGGCATGTTGTAACTCATGCGCGTGAAAGCCAAGAACAAAAGTGCATTCCTGGCATTGGTCAATATATATGTGGAAACGATATTTCCACTATAGAGGAGAAGAAATTTTGGGGCAGTCAGGTAAAAAGCGCACGAGAAAATGAAGTACATTCAAGGACTGCCATAATTGGACAGATATTCACTAAAACGGTCATAATTTTGTCATTCGGAGTCTGGGTCGACCCATAAGTACTCAAACTGCTCGCGGCGAGTGCGCGAATCCAAAAAATACTCCCCGCTTGCGCTAGGAGGCCCGGAGTACCCTCAAATTCAGCCTTAAGCAGGAATTTTTGGCCCTGAAAGTCAAAGAACATCATTCGTTGCTGTTTTTCAGACAAGTTTCTGAATCCATTGGCACTTCCTTTTGAAGGAAATTCATGTGAATATGTTGCTTATAGACATTAGCCCCCGTGGTAGGGACAAACGTACCTTTCTGCAGATGCTCTATGATCCGGGCAATCTCATTTGGCCGTAAATTGAAGAAAATCCAGCGGCTATATGCCTTATTCTCCTTGTTTTCGCCGGATGGCATGCTGTAACTCATGTGCGTGAAAACCAAGAACAAAAGGGCATTCCTGGCATCGGTCAATATATATGTGGAAATGATATCTCCACTATAGAGGACAAGAAATTTGGGGCAGTCAGGCAAACGCGAACGAGAAAATGAAGTACTTTCAAGGACTGCCATAGAATGGACACATGTTCACTAAACTGTCATAATTTTGTCATTAGGAGTCCGTGTCGGACCCATAAGTACTCAAACTGCTCGCGGCCAGCGTGCGACTCCAAAAATATACTCCCCGCTTGCACCAGGAGGCCCGGAGTACCCTCAAATTCAGCCTTAAGCAGGACTTTTTGGCCCTGAAAGTCAAAGAACATCATTCGACGCTATTTTTCAGACAGGTTTCTGAACCCATTGGCACTTCCTTTTGAAGGAAGTTCGAGAGATTATGTTGCTTATAGACATTAGCCCCCCTGGTTGATAGAGGCAAAGGTGTCCCGTCTTTCGATGAGATGGTGGATTTCGCTTTGGTGGAAGTCGACTTTGACGATCCGACTACGAACGTGCGAGGATGTCGCGCCTTAGCAATCGCTAAACCAACTCCGAGAGGTTATTGACCACGCCGGAGCACGATCAACCTGACCACGAGGGTCTGTTTCCTGCGAGCAAACGAAGAACAAGCAAGAAACTAAGATTGCAATCTGGATATTGCGAATATAAGATGAAAGCTTTATTGATCAAGGTGGGGTTCTGTGACGCCTTTGTCTGGTCGTTGAACACAAACGAAGTACGCGAAGTTGCAGCTATGGCGAACTTTTAATCTAAACAAAACCCAAAGTCTAAACGATGCCCTAAGGGCTGTATATATGGAGGAAGAGGGGGGAATTTCGTGGCCCTTGGTGGAGGGGGCCGAAATCAACCCTATCTCTTGTTTCCCCACACATACGGACTCTAAAAATAGCCTATACTTATGTATTTCGAAATTACATGGGCCTGGCCCAATAATAAGGTGACGCAGCACCTAAAATAGCCTCGGGACGAAATTTATGAAGTGGCATCTTGTATATTTCGTCCAAGGCTTCATGCACCCATTATGGTGGCTTCAAAGTCCTGAAATCATCACTTGTAACTCCGTTCTTGTTCCCCTTGCGCATGCCATCATCTCCATGCTTGTTCTTGCTCCAATGTTCATCCTTCTCCAAGCTAGGCCCTTCATTTGTAAGCAAAACAAATGTATCCAATTTAGGCAGCATCATATTCTCATGAACATTAGAATCATTACCAAGAAACGAAAGTACCTGGTAATTTAGTTGGCGTGCACGAGCTCTAGTAATTGGTCCAGTATGTATAGCAGCAGGGGCTGTGGGTGTAACAATTGTATTGATGTCCTCATCACTTTGAAAACTGCTATGCGTACGCGTTGGGTTCCACCATATTATCAACGTGAATTGCTTCAAAAATTGCAGCGTTTAAGACAAGGGAAAAATTCTGTAGAAGAATATTATCAGGAATTACAAACTGGCATGATTAGATGTGGTATTGTTGAGGAGAATGAAGCTATGCTTGCACGTTTTCTGGGTGGATTAAATAGAGAGATTCAGACCATTCTAGACTATAAGGAGTATACTAATATCACTCGTTTATTCCATCTTGCTTGTAAAGCTGAACGTGAAGTGCAGGATCGACAAGCATTGGGGCGAACTAACTTTTCTGCAGGCCGACCTTCATCATGGACACCACGTGCATCTTCTACTTCAACTGCACCAGCACCTCCATCCGGTGCCACCTCCAGCCGTGATACAAGAAAACAGGCACAACCACCATTATCTGCCAAGAGCGCACCTGCGGGGCCTACACAACGTTCTTCTTCTTCCATGGCATCAACAGGGCACACAAGTGATATTATTTGTCGTCGTTGTAAGGGAGGAGGTCATTATGCGAGAGAATGCAAATCTCCGCGTGTGATGATTGCTACCGCGGATGGTGGATATGAGTCCGCTAGTGACTATGATGAGGAGACTTTGGCTCTTATTACACGTGAAGAACATGGTGGAGATGATTCTGATCATGAGACGCAATACATGGCTCCTGAAGACACTGACAGGTATGAATGTTTAGTTGCTCAACGTGTTTTGAGTGTGCAGGTCACACAAGCTGAGCAAAATCAGAGGCACAATTTGTTCCATACCAAGGGAGTTGTGAAGGAACATTCTGTGCGCGTCATCATAGACGGAGGGAGCTGCAACAACTTGGCTAGCATGAAGATGGTGGAGAAGCTTTCTCTCACCACAAGACCACATCCACATCCTTACTACATCCAATGGTTCAACAACAGCGGCAAGGTTAAGGTAACACGTACTGTTCGTGTGCATTTTAGTATCTCTACATATGCTGATTATGTTGATTGTGATGTGGTACCTATGCAAGCATGTTCCTTATTACTTGGTAGACCATGGCAATTTGATAAAAATTCTGTACACCATGGTAGAAACAATCACTATACTCTTGTTCATAAGGATAAAAATATTACTTTGCTTCCTATGACTCCTGATTCCATTTTGAAAGATGATATTAATAGAGCTAATGATGAGGACATCAATACAATTGTTACACCCACAGCCCCTGCTGCTATACATACTGGACCAATTACTAGAGCTCGTGCACGCCAACTAAATTACCAGGTACTTTCGTTTCTTGGTAATGATTCTAATGTTCATGAGAATATGATGCTGCCTAAATTGGATACATTTGTTTTGCTTACAAATGAAGGGCCTAGCTTGGAGAAGGATGAACATTGGAGCAAGAACAAGCATGGAGATGATGGCATGCGCAAGGGAACAAGAACGGAGTTACAAGTGATGATTTCAGGACTTTGAAGCCACCATAATGGGTGCATGAAGCCTTGGACGAAATATACAAGATGCCACTTCATAAATTTCGTCCCGAGGCTATTTTAGGTGCTGCGTCACCTTATTATTGGGCCAGGCCCATGTAATTTCGAAATACATAAGTATAGGCTATTTTTAGAGTCCGTATGTGTGGGGAAACAAGAGATAGGGTTGATTTCGGACTCCTCCACCAAGGGCCACGAAATTCCCCCTCTTCCTCCATATATACAGCCCTTAGGGCATCGTTTAGACTTTGGGTTTTGTTTAGATTAAAAGTTCGCCATAGCTGCAACTTCGCGTACTTCGTTTGTGTTCAACGACCAGACAAAGGCGTCACAGAACCCCACCTTGATCAATAAAGCTTTCATCTTATATTCGCAATATCCAGATTGCAATCTTAGTTTCTTGCTTGTTCTTCGTCTGCTCGCAGGAAACAGACCCTCGTGGTCAGGTTGATCGTGCTCCGGCGTGGTCAATAACCTCTCGGAGTTGGTTTAGCGATTGCTAAGGCGCGACGTCCTCGCACGTTCGTAGTCGGATCGTCAAAGTCGACTTCCACCAAAGCGAAATCCACCATCTCATCGAAAGACGGGACACCTTTGCCTCTATCACACGATCTGAAACAATAGTATTTGGCACACCATGCAAGCGAATAATTTCACGAAAGAACAAATCAACAACATTAACAGCATCATCGCTTTTATGACATGGTATAAAGTGTGCCATTTTCGAGAATCTATCCACGACAACAAATATGCTATCCCTCCCCTTCTTTGTTCGAGGTAAACCTAAAACAAAGTCCATAGATATATCCTCCCAAGGAACACTAGGTACAGGCAAAGGCATATATAAACCATGAGGATTGAGTCGTGACTTAGCTTTTTGACATGTAGTGCATCGAGCAATAAAACGCTCAACATCCCGTCTCATCTTTGGCCAAAAGAAATGTGTAGCAAGTACGTCCTCCGTCTTCTTCACGCCAAAATGTCCCATTAATCCTCCTCCATGCGCTTCCTGCAACAACAAAAGACGAACGGAACTAGCTGGAATGCATAGCTTGTTAGCACGAAACACAAATCCATCGTTAACGACAAACTTGTTCCACATTCTTCCTTCTTTACAATTCTGCATTACATCTTTAAAATCAGCATCATGCACATATTGATCTTTGATGGTCTCCAAACCAAATATTTTGAAGTCAAGTTGTGAAAGCATAGTATAGCGACGAGACAATGCATCAACAATAACATTTTCTTTTCCCTTCTTGTGTTTAATGACATAAGGGAAAGTCTCAATGAATTCAACCCATTTAGCATGTCTACGATTCAGTTTAGCTTGACTTTTAATATGTTTCAAAGATTCATGATCAGAATGTATAACAAATTCTTTGGGCCATAAATAATGTTGCCATGTTTCTAAAGTCCGAACAAGAGCATATAATTCTTTATCATAAGTAGAATAATTCAGACTAGGCCCATTCAATTTTTCACAAAAGTATGCAACAGGTTTGCCATCTTGTAATAACACACCTCCTAATCCAATTCCACTAGCATCACATTCAAGCTCAAAAGTCTTAATTAAAATCAGGAAGTTGGAGTAAAGGAGCATGTGTCAACTTATCTTTCAATACCGTGAAGGCTTCTTCCTGTGCGGTACCCCAAACAAAAGGCACATCCTTCTTTGTAAGCTCGTTGAGAGGTGCAGCAATGGTGCTGAAATCTCTCACAAAACGCCTATAGAATCCAGCGATGCCAAGAAAACTCCTCACTTGTGTGACCGTTTTGGGCTGCGGCCAACTCTCAATAGCTTCAATCTTGGCTTTGTCAACTTCAACTCCCTGTGGAGTAACAACATAGCCAAGAAAAGATACTCGGTCGGTGCAAAAGGTGCACTTCCCAAGGTTACCAAACAAACGTGCATCACGTAGAGCAATAAAAACAGCACGTAAATGTTCCAAATGTTCTTCCAAAGATCTGCTATAAATCAGTATATCATCAAAATAGACTACCACAAATCGTCCAATGAAAACACGTAAAACTTCGTTCATTAGTCTCATGAAAGTACTAGGCGCATTAGTTAACCCAAAAGGCATGACTAACCACTCATATAATCCAAACTTAGTTTTAAATGTTGTTTTCCATTCATCTCCCAATTTCATACGAATTTGATGGTATCCACTACGCAAATCAACTTTGGAGAATATTGTAGAGCCACTCAATTCATCAAGCATATCATCTAGCCTAGGAATAGGATGACGATAACGGATAGTAATATTATTAATGCCTCTACAATCAACACACATACGTGATGTACCATCCTTTTTCGGCACTAGAATAATAGGAACAGCACAAGGACTAAGGGATTCGCGTATATAACCTTTGTCGAGAAGCTCTTGTACTTGACGCATAATCTCCTTCGTCTCCTCTGGATTGGTACGGTATGGTGCACGGTTTGGCAGTGAAGCACCGGGAATTAAGTCAATTTGATGCTCAATCCCTCGAATAGGCGGTAATCCCGGTGGCACGTCTTGTGGAAAGACGTCAGCGAACTCCTGCAAAATGTTAGTGACAGCAGGAGGCAAAGAGGAAGGCACGTCCTCAAATGAAAATAATGCCTCTTTGCATACAAAAGCATAGCAAACAGATTTGCTGAAATCTAGCTCATCAATATCAGATTTGGTGGCAAATAAACATGCACTTTTCAATTTAATTTCAGAAGCAACACTAGATGGTTTATTATTAGGCTTCATTTGTTGCTCAAATTCTTTTGCCACAATCTGATTTTCACTCTTATTCGTCTCCTGTTTTGCTTTATTAGCTCTATTAATATCATCTTTCAAAATGGAATCAGGAGTCATAGGAAGCAAAGTAATATTTTTATCCTTATGAACAAGAGTATAGTGATTGTTTCTACCATGGTGTACAGAATTTTTATCAAATTGCCATGGTCTACCAAGTAATAAGGAACATGCTTGCATAGGTACCACATCACAATCAACATAATCAGCTGATAGAGGCGAGGGTGTCCCGATCTTTCGATGAGATGATAACTATCGATTTGGTGGAGACGACTTTGACGATCCGACTACAAATGTGCACGACGTTGCGCCTTAGCAATCGCTAAACCAATCTCCTGAGGTTACTGACGATGCCGGAAGCACGGTCAGCCTGACCACGAAGGTCTATTCCTGCAAGCAATCGAAGAACGAGCAAGAATATGATAAAGCAATCTGAATATTGCAAATATATATGAGGTATTGATAATGGTGGGGATCCGTAAGCGGTCTTGGTCTGGTCGTTGGACACAAACGAAGTACACGAAGTTGCAATGGCTAACTTTTAACTAAACAAATCCCAAGGAAAAGCTACTAGATGGATCTACTTATATAGGAGCAAGGGGTGGCGGCCAAGGAGGTGGGAGGACGTCCCAAGGCAGCCTAAAACTAAATCTAGGTCATACAAGGCCAATGGGCCCAAGTGGAGGTGATGTAACACCTTTGGACTTGTAGTTTGACTCGGATTCTGCTGCAGCATCAGATTGTTTCGTCCACAACTCAACGCTCCGGACGAATTTGAAGGTGATTCCACTTGGGTTGGAAAGTGCACGAAATCTAGTTTCCAACAAAAAAAGAATCACCCAATTCGGAGTCCGTATGAAAAACTTGTGTGCGTTTTGAGTCAGGTATGTCTGTGCAGTCCGAATCTGAATCCAGAACGTGAGAGACTTGGACTCTATCTTCTCTTGGGCCAAAAGTGACGTGAGAGAACTTTTTGGACAGCAAATAAACATCTCTTTCTTCCTTATCTTCATATGTGGATTGTACAAATGTCCCATACACCTGCAATTAGACAAAACACAAAAGTGTGTGAAGTATTTTTGTTCTGGATAACATAAATAGATTATTGAATAGTTTGCACTAGAAATCACCTGACAAATATGCATATATGCAATATTTTTGGTCATATCCAAGGTAGTCATGTGCTTTCACTAGTTTTGCATGTGTATGGTGGTCTGAACATTGTAGATTATATCCTATTCCAACTACTTGGGCTGCCTTGAAAACTGCTATGCGTACGCGTTGGGTTCCACCATATTATCAACGTGAATTGCTTCAAAAATTGCAGCGTTTAAGACAAGGAAAAAATTCTGTAGAAGAATATTATCAGGAATTACAAACTGGCATGATTAGATGTGGTATTGTTGAGGAGAATGAAGCTATGCTTGCACGTTTTCTGGGTGGATTAAATAGAGAGATTCAGACCATTCTAGACTATAAGGAGTATACTAATATCACTCGTTTATTCCATCTTGCTTGTAAAGCTGAACGTGAAGTGCAGGATCGACAAGCATTGGGGCGAACTAACTTTTCTGCAGGCCGACCTTCATCATGGACACCACGTGCATCTTCTACTTCAACTGCACCAGCACCTCCATCAGGTGCCACCTCCAGCCGTGATACAAGAAAACAGGCACAACCACCATTATCTGCCAAGAGCGCACCTGCGGGGCCTACACAGCGTTCTTCTTCTTCCATGGCATCAACAGGGCACACAAGTGATATTATTTGTCGTCGTTGTAAGGGAGGAGGTCATTATGCGAGAGAATGCAAATCTCCGCGTGTGATGATTGCTACCGCGGATGGTGGATATGAGTCCGCTAGTGACTATGATGAGGAGACTTTGGCTCTTATTACACGTGAAGAACATGGTGGAGATGATTCTGATCATGAGACGCAATACATGGCTCCTGAAGACACTGACAGGTATGAATGTTTAGTTGCTCAACGTGTTTTGAGTGTGCAGGTCACACAAGCTGAGCAAAATCAGAGGCACAATTTGTTCCATACCAAGGGAGTTGTGAAGGAACATTCTGTGCGCGTCATCATAGACGGAGGGAGCTGCAACAACTTGGCTAGCATGAAGATGGTGGAGAAGCTTTCTCTCACCACAAGACCACATCCACATCCTTACTACATCCAATGGTTCAACAACAGCGGCAAGGTTAAGGTAACACGTACTGTTCGTGTGCATTTTAGTATCTCTACATATGCTGATTATGTTGATTGTGATGTGGTACCTATGCAAGCATGTTCCTTATTACTTGGTAGACCATGGCAATTTGATAAAAATTCTGTACACCATGGTAGAAACAATCACTATACTCTTGTTCATAAGGATAAAAATATTACTTTGCTTCCTATGACTCCTGATTCCATTTTGAAAGATGATATTAATAGAGCTAATAAAGCAAAACAGGAGACGAATAAGAGTGAAAATCAGATTGTGGCAAAAGAATTTGAGCAACAAATGAAGCCTAATAATAAACCATCTAGTGTTGCTTCTGAAATTAAATTGAAAAGTGCATGTTTATTTGCCACCAAATCTGATATTAATAAGACTTTTGAGCTTGAATGTGATGCTAGTGGAATTGGATTAGGAGGTGTGTTATTACAAGATGGCAAACCTGTTGCATACTTTTCGAAAAAATTGAGTGGGCCTAGTCTGAATTATTCTACTTATGATAAAGAATTATATGCTCTTGTTCGGACTTTAGAAACATGGCAACATTATTTATGGCCCAAAGAATTTGTTATACATTCTGATCATGAATCTTTGAAACATATTAAAAGTCAAGCTAAACTGAATCGTAGACATGCTAAATGGGTTGAATTCATTGAGACTTTCCCTTATGTCATTAAACACAAGAAGGGAAAAGAAAATGTTATTGCTGATGCATTGTCTCGTCGCTATACTATGCTTTCACAACTTGACTTCAAAATATTTGGTTTGGAGACCATCAAAGATCAATATGTGCATGATGCTGATTTTAAAGATGTAATGCAGAATTGTAAAGAAGGAAGAATGTGGAACAAGTTTGTCGTTAACGATGGATTTGTGTTTCGTGCTAACAAGCTATGCATTCCAGCTAGCTCCGTTCGTCCTTTGTTGTTGCAGGAGGCGCATGGAGGAGGATTAATGGGACACTTTGGCGTGAAGAAGACGGAGGACGTACTTGCTACACATTTCTTTTGGCCAAAGATGAGACGGGATGTTGAGCGTTTTATTGCTCGCTGCACTACATGTCAAAAAGCTAAGTCACGACTCAATCCTCATGGTTTATATATGCCTTTGCCTGTACCTAGTGTTCCTTGGGAGGATATATCTATGGACTTTGTTTTAGGTTTACCTCGAACAAAGAAGGGGAGGGATAGCATATGATAGAGTCAAAGGTGTCCCGTCTTTCGATGAGATGATGGATATCGCTTTGGTGGCAGTCGACTTTGACGATCCGACTACGAACGTGCGAGGACGTCGCGCCTTAGCAATCGCTAAACCAACTCGGAGAGGTTATTGACCACGCCGGAGCACGATCAACCTGACCACGAGGGTCTGTTTCCTGCGAGCAAACGAAGAACAAGCAAGAAACTGAGATTGCAATTCTGGATATTGCGAAAATAAGATGAAAGCTTTATTGATCAAGGTGGGGTTCTGTGACGCCTTTGTCTGGTCGTTGAACACAAACGAAGTACGCGAAGTTGCAGCTATGGCGAACTTTTAATCTAAACAAAACCCAAAGTCTAAACGATGCCCTAAGGACTGTATATATGGAGGAAGAGGGGGGAATTTCGTGGCCCTTGGTGGAGGGGTCCGAAATCAACCCTATCTCTTGTTTCCCCACACATACGGACTCTAAAAATAGCATATACTTATGTATTTCGAAATTACATGGGCCTGGCCCAATAATAAGGTGACGCAGCACCTAAAATAGCCTCGGGACGAAATTTATGAAGTGGCATCTTGTATATTTCGTCCAAGGCTTCATGCACCCATTATGGTGGCTTCAAAGTCCTGAAATCATCACTTGTAACTCCGTTCTTGTTCCCCTTGCGCATGCCATCATCTCCATGCTTGTTCTTGCTCCAATGTTCATCCTTCTCCAAGCTAGGCCCTTCATTTGTAAGCAAAACAAATGTATCCAATTTAGGCAGCATCATATTCTCATGAACATTAGAATCATTACCAAGAAACGAAAGTACATGGTAATTTAGTTGGCGTGCACGAGCTCTAGTAATTGGTCCAGTATGTATAGCAGCAGGGGCTGTGGGTGTAACAATTGTATTGATGTCCTCATCACTAGTAGGGACAAACGTACCTTTCTGCAGATGCTCTATGATCCGGGCAATCTCATTTGGCCATAAATTGAAGAAAATCCAGCGGCTATATGCCCTATTCTCCTTGTTTTCGCCGGATGGCATGCTGTAAATCATGCGCGTGAAAGCCAAGAACAAAAGGGCATTCCTGGCATCGGTCAATATATATGTGGAAACGATATCTCCACTATAGAGGCCATGAAATTTTGGGGCAGTCAGGCAAAACCCGCACGAGAAAATGAAGTACTTTCAAGGACTGCCATAGAATGGACAGATGTTCACTAAAATGGTCATAATTTTGTCATTAGGAGTCCGTGTCGGACCCATAAGTACTCAAACTGCTCGCGGCCAGCGTGCGACTAAAAAATATACTCCCCGAAATGCACCAGGAGGCCCGAAGTACCCTCAAATTCAGCCTTAAGCAGGACTTTTTGGCCCTGAAAGTCAAAGAACATCATTCGATGCTATTTTTCAGACAGGTTTCTGAACCCATTGGCACTTCCTTTTGACGGAAATTCGAGAGATTATGTTGCTTATAGACATTAGCCCCCCTGGTAGGGACAAACGCACCTTTCTGCAGATGCTCTATGATCCGGGCAATCTCATTTGGCCGTAAATTGAAGAAAATCTAGCGGCTATATGCCTTATTGTCCTCGTTTTTGCCGGACGGCTTGGTGTAACTCATGCGCGTGAAAGCCAAGAACTGAAGGGCATTCCTGGCATCGGTCAATATATATGTCGAAACAATATCTCCACTATAGAGGACAAGAAATTTTGTGGCAGTTAGGCAAAAAGCGCACGAGAAAATGAAGTACTTTCAAGGACTGCCATAGAATGGACAGATGCTCATTAAGACGGTCATATTTTGTCGTTAGGAGTCCGTGTCGGACCCATAAGTACTCAAACTGCTCGTGGCGAGCGCGAAAATCCAAAAAAATACTCCCCGCTTGCGCCAGGAGGCCCGGAGTACCCTCAAATTCAGCCTTAAGCAGGACTTTTGGCCCTGAAAGTCAAAGAACATCATTCGTCGCTATTTTTCAGACAGGTTTCCGAACCCATTGGCACTTCCTCTTGATGGAAATTCGTGAGATTATGTTGCTTATAGACATTAGTCCCCCTGGTAGGGACAAACTTATCTTTGTGCAGATGCTCTATGATCCGGGCAATCTCATTTGGCCGTAAATTGAAGAAAATCCAGCGGCTATATGCCTTACTCTCCTTGTTTTCGTCGGATGGCATGTTGTAACTCATGCGCGTGAAAGCCAAAAACAAAAGGGCATTCCTGGCATCGGTCAATATATATGTGGAAACGATATTTCCACTATAGAGGAGAAGAAATTTTGGGGCAGTCAGGTAAAAAGCGCACGAGAAAATGAAGTACTTTCAAGGACTGCCATAATTGGACAGATGTTCACTAAAACGGTCTTAATTTTGTCATTCGGAGTCTGGGTCGACCCATAAGTACTCAAACTGCTCGCGGCGAGTGCGCGAATCCAAAAAATACTCCCCGCTTGCGCTAGGAGGCCCGGAGTACCCACAAATTCAGCCTTAAGCAGGAATTTTTGGCCCTGAAAGTCAAAGAACATCATTCGTTGCTGTTTTTCAGACAAGTTTCTGAATCCATTGGCACTTCCTTTTGAAGGAAATTCATGTGAATATGTTGCTTATAGACATTAGCCCCCATGGTAGGGACAAACGTACCTTTCTGCAGATGCTCTATGATCCGGGCAATCTCATTTGACCGTAAATTGAAGAAAATCCAGCGGCTATATGCCTTATTCTCCTTGTTTTCGCCGGATGGCATGCTGTAACTCATGCGCATGAAAGCCAAGAACAAAAGGACATTCCTGGCATCGGTCAATATATATGTGGAAACGATATCTCCACTATAGAGGACAAGAAATTTTGGGGCAGTCAGGCAAAACGCGCACGAGAAAATGAAGTACTTTCAAGGACTGCCATAGAATGGACAGATGTTCACTAAAACTGTCATAATTTTATCATTAGGAGTCCGTGTCGGACCCATAAGTACTCAAACTGCTCGCGGCCAGCGTGCGACTCCAAAAATATACTCCCCGCTTGCACCAGGAGGCCCGGAGTACCCTCAAATTCAGCCTTAAGCAGGACTTTTTGGCCCTGAAAGTCAAAGAACATCATTCGACGCTATTTTTCAGACAGGTTTCTGAACCCATTGGCAGTTCCTTTTGAAGGAAGTTCGAGAGATTATGTTGCTTATAGACATTAGCCCCCCTGGTAGGGACAAACGTACCTTTCTGCAGATGCTCTATGATCCGGGCAATCTCATTTGGCCATAAATTGAAGAAAATCCAGCGGCTATATGCCCTATTCTCCTTGTTTTCGCTGGATGGCATGCTGTAAATCATGCGCGTGAAAGCCAAGAACAAAAGGGCATTCCTGGCATCGGTCAATATATATGTGGAAACGATATCTCCACTATAGAGGCCATGAAATTTTGGGGCAGTCAGGCAAAACACGCACGAGAAAATGAAGTACTTTCAAGGACTGCCATAGAATGGACAGATATTCACTAAAATGGTCATAATTTTGTCATTAGGAGTCCGTGTCGGACCCATAAGTACTCAAACTGCTCGCGGCCAGCGTGCGACTCCAAAAATATACTCCCCGCTTGCACCAGGAGGCCCGAAGTACCCTCAAATTCAGCCTTAAGCAGGACTTTTTGGCCCTGAAAGTCAAAGAACATCATTCGACGCTATTTTTCAGACAGGTTTCTGAACCCATTGGCACTTCAATTTGACGGAAATTCGAGAGATTATGTTGCTTATAGACATTAGCCCCCCTGGTAGGGACAAACACACCTTTCTGTAGATGCTCTATGATCCGGCCAATCTCATTTGGCCGTAAATTGAAGAAAATCTAGCGGCTATATGCCTTATTGTCCTCGTTTTTGCCGGATGGCTTGGTGTAACTCATGCGCGTGAAAGCCAAGAACTGAAGGGCATTCCTGGCATCGGTCAATATATATGTGGAAACGATATCTCCACTATAGAGGACAAGAAATTTTGTGGCAGTTAGGCAAAAAGCGCACAAGAAAATGAAGTACTTTCAAGGACTGCCATAGAATGGACAGATGCTCATTAAGACGGTCATATTTTTGTCATTAGGAGTCCGTGTCGGACCCATAAGTACTCAAACTGCTCGCGGCGAGCGCGAAAATCCAAAAAAATACTCCCCGCTTGCGCTAGAGGCCCGGAGTACCCTCAAATTCAGCCTTAAGCAGGACTTTTGGCCCTGAAAGTCAAAGAACATCATTCGTCGCTATTTTTCAGACAGGTTTCTGAACCTATTGGCACTTCCTCTTGATGGAAATTCGTGAGATTATGTTGCTTATAGACATTAGTCCCCCTGGTAGGGACAAACTTACTGATAGAGGCAAAGGTGTCCCGTCTTTCGATGAGATGGTGGATTTCGCTTTGGTGGAAGTCGACTTTGACGATCCGACTACGAACGTGCGAGGACGTCGCGTCTTAGCAATCGCTAAACCAACTCCGAGAGGTTATTGACCACGCCGGAGCACGATCAACCTGACCACGAGGGTCTGTTTCCTGCGAGCAAACGAAGAACAAGCAAGAAACTAAGATTGCAATCTGGATATTGCGAATATAAGATGAAAGCTTTATTGATCAAGGTGGGGTTCTGTGACGCCTTTGTCTGGTCGTTGAACACAAACGAAGTACGCGAAGTTGCAGCTATGGCGAACTTTTAATCTAAACAAAACCCAAAGTCTAAACGATGCCCTAAGGGCTGTATATATGGAGGAAGAGGGGGGGAATTTCGTGGCCCTTGGTGGAGGGGTCTGAAATCAACCCTATCTCTTGTTTCCCCACACATACGGACTCTAAAAATAGCCTATACTTATGTATTTCGAAATTACATGGGCCTGGCCCAATAATAAGGTGACGCAGCACCTAAAATAGCCTCGGGACGAAATTTATGAAGTGGCATCTTGTATATTTCGTCCAAGGCTTCATGCACCCATTATGGTGGCTTCAAAGTCCTGAAATCATCACTTGTAACTCCGTTCTTGTTCCCCTTGCGCATGCCATCATCTCCATGCTTGTTCTTGCTCCAATGTTCATCCTTCTCCAAGCTAGGCCCTTCATTTGTAAGCAAAACAAATGTATCCAATTTAGGCAGCATCATATTCTCATGAACATTAGAATCATTACCAAGAAACGAAAGTACCTGGTAATTTAGTTGGCGTGCACGAGCTCTAGTAATTGGTCCAGTATGTATAGCAGCAGGGGCTGTGGGTGTAACAATTGTATTGATGTCGCGTGGCTACCCGACTCTTTTTTTTTTCCGAAACCTACTCCGGCAAGGAAACACGAATCGGAATCTAGATGGATCCCGAAAACAAACCTAATAAGCAAGGAACTCGGATTGGTGGTGGATATATGGTGGTGGTATATGGCAGCGGTGGTGGTAGCGGTGGTAGTATATGGATATGGATCGGTGGTGGTATATGGGCACGGATTGGTGGTGGTATATGGATACGAATTCGGAGCGGTGGTGGTAGATGGCAGGGGCGATGATGATGGTGCGGCGGCGGCGTGACAACTTATGACCAGAACTCGAAACTCTAAAAGACTAGACTCTAAGACCAGCAACTAGACACGACGATGCAACCGCAAATTCAACAAAGCAAAACCCTAAAAAGATTATGCAAGGCTCAGATTGGTTCGGATATGATGAACTAACCCTAATTTTTTTTTGTGGCTTTTTCGTGGACTATAGGTATGAAGAGCAGACTCGATCTAAACTACTAAAAAACTGTAAAATCTCACCGAGCAACCTGGAAATCTGATACCACTTGATAGAGGCAAAGGTGTCCCGTCTTTCGATGAGATGGTGGATTTCGCTTTGGTGGAAGTCGACTTTGACGATCCGACTACGAACGTGCGAGGACGTCGCGCCTTAGCAATCGCTAAACCAACTCCGAGAGGTTATTGACCACGCCGGAGCACGATCAACCTGACCACGAGGGCCTGTTTCCTGCGAGCAAACGAAGAACAAGCAAGAAACTAAGATTGCAATCTGGATATTGCGAATATAAGATGAAAGCTTTATTGATCTAGGTGGGGTTCTGTGACGCCTTTGTCTGGTCGTTGAACACAAACGAAGTACGCGAAGTTGCAGCTATGGCGAACTTTTAATCTAAACAAAACCCAAAGTCTAAACGATGCCCTAAGGGCTGTATATATGGAGGAAGAGGGGGGGAATTTCGTGGCCCTTGGTGGAGGGGTCCGAAATCAACCATATCTCTTGTTTCCCCACACATACGGACTCTAAAAATAGCCTATACTTATGTATTTCGAAATTACATGGGCCTGGCCCAATAATAAGGTGACGCAGCACCTAAAATAGCCTCGGGACGAAATTTATGAAGTGGCATCTTGTATATTTCGTCCAAGGCTTCATGCACCCATTATGGTGGCTTCAAAGTCCTGAAATCATCACTTGTAACTCCGTTCTTGTTCCCCTTGCGCATGCCATCATCTCCATGCTTGTTCTTGCTCCAATGTTCATCCTTCTCCAAGCTAGGCCCTTCATTTGTAAGCAAAACAAATGTATCCAATTTTTTTTTGCGCTCTTTTTTTTTGCGCTGCTTTTTTTTTTGCGAAAAATCACTATAATGGCGAGTGTCTCAAAACTCTTCCTAGCTCAAACTGACAGGATGGGCACGAAATTTTTCGACCAATTTTTTTTTTTCGACTGCCCGGACCCAAAAACTGGAAACGGGTCAAAAAAAACTTCCTATAATGGCACCTGTCTCAAAACACTCAGAAACACCTAAAAATAGGATAGCCAGAAATTTTTTCGAAAAATGCGTTTTCGAAAAATTTTGGGCCTAAACGGAGCGTGGCTACCCGACTCCGGCAAGGAAACACGAATCGGAATCTAGATGGATCTCGAAAACAAACCTAATATGACAAGAACTCGGATTGGTGGTGGATATATGGTGGTAGATGGCAGCGGTGGTGGTATATGACAGCTGTGGTGGTATATGGATACGGATTCGAAGCGGTGGCGGATAAACGGTGGTGGTAGATGGCAGGGGTGATGATAATGATAATGGTGGTGGTAGATGGCAGCAAGAATTTTTTTATTTTTTTCCGAAACCTACTCCGGCAAGGAAACACGAATCGGAATCGAGATGGATCCTGAAAACAAACCTAATAAGCAAAGAACTCGGATTGGTGGTGGATATATGGTGGTGGTATATGGCAGCGGTGGTGGTAGCGGTGGTAGTATATGGATATGGATCGGTGGTGGTATATGGACACGGATTGGTGGTGGTATATGGATACGAATTCGGAGCGGTGGTGGTAGATGGCAGGGGCGATGATGATGGTGCGGCGGCGGCGTGACAACTTATGACCAGAACTCGAAACTCTAAAAGACTAGACTCTAAGACCAACAACTAGACACGACGATGCAACCGCAAATTCAACAAAGCAAGACCCTAAAAAGATTATGCAAAGGCTCAGATTGGTTCGGATATGATGAACTAACCCTAATTTTTTTTGTGGCTTTTTCGTGGACTGTAGGTATGAAGAACAGACTCGATCTAAACTACGAAAAATTGTAAAATCTCACCGAGCAACCTGGAAATCTGATACCACTTGATAGAGGCAAAGGTGTCCCATCTTTCGATGAGATGGTGGATTTCGCTTTGGTGGAAGTCGACTTTGACGATCCGACTACGAACGTGCGAGGACGTCGCGTCTTAGCAATCGCTAAACCAACTCCGAGAGGTTATTGACCACGCCGGAGCACGATCAACCTGACCACGAGGGTCTGTTTCCTGCGAGCAAACGAAGAACAAGCAAGAAACTAAGATTGCAATCTGGATATTGCGAATATAAGATGAAAGCTTTATTGATCAAGGTGGGGTTCTGTGACGCCTTTGTCTGGTCGTTGAACACAAACGAAGTACGCGAAGTTGCAGCTATGGCGAACTTTTAATCTAAACAAAACCCAAAGTCTAAACGATGCCCTAAGGGCTGTATATATGGAGGAAGAGGGGGGGAATTTCGTGGCCCTTGGTGGAGGGGTCCGAAATCAACCCTATCTCTTGTTTCCCCACACATACGAACTCTAAAAATAGCCTATACTTATGTATTTCGAAATTACATGGGCCTGGCCCAATAATAAGGTGACGCAGCACCTAAAATAGCCTCAGGACGAAATTTATGAAGTGGCATCTTGTATATTTCGTCCAAGGCTTCATGCACCCATTATGGTGGCTTCAAAGTCCTGAAATCATCACTTGTAACTCCGTTCTTGTTCCCCTTGCGCATGCCATCATCTCCATGCTTGTTCTTGCTCCAATGTTCATCCTTCTCCAAGCTAGGCCCTTCATTTGTAAGCAAAACAAATGTATCCAATTTAGGCAGCATCATATTCTCATGAACATTAGAATCATTACCAAGAAACGAAAGTACCTGGTAATTTAGTTGGCGTGCACGAGCTCTAGTAATTGGTCCAGTATGTATAGCAGCAGGGGCTGTGGGTGTAACAATTGTATTGATGTCCTCATCATCTTGATAGAGGCAAAGGTGTCCCGTCTTTCGATGAGATGGTGGATTTCGCTTTGGTGGAAGTCGACTTTAACGATCCGACTACGAACGTGCGAGGACGTCGCGCCTTAGCAATCGCTAAACCAACTCCGAGAGGTTATTGACCACGCCGGAGCACGATCAACCTGACCACGAGGGTCTGTTTCCTGCGAGCAAACGAAGAACAAGCAAGAAACTAAGATTGCAATCTGGATATTGCGAATATAAGATGAAAGCTTTATTGATCAAGGTGGGGTTCTGTGACGCCTTTGTCTGGTCGTTGAACACAAACGAAGTACGCGAAGTTGCAGCTATGGCGAACTTTTAATCTAAACAAAACCCAAAGTCTAAACGATGCCCTAAGGGCTGTATATATGGAGGAAGAGGGGGGGAATTTCGTGGCCCTTGGTGGAGGGGTCTGAAATCAACCCTATCTCTTGTTTCCCCACACATACGGACTCTAAAAATAGCCTATACTTATGTATTTCGAAATTACATGGGCCTGGCCCAATAATAAGGTGACGCAGCACCTAAAATAGCCTCGGGACGAAATTTATGAAGTGGCATCTTGTATATTTCGTCCAAGGCTTCATGCACCCATTATGGTGGCTTCAAAGTCCTGAAATCATCACTTGTAACTCCGTTCTTGTTCCCCTTGCGCATGCCATCATCTCCATGCTTGTTCTTGCTCCAATGTTCATCCTTCTTCAAGCTAGGCCCTTCATTTGTAAGCAAAACAAATGTATCCAATTTAGGCAGCATCATATTCTCATGAACATTAGAATCATTACCAAGAAATGAAAGTACCTGGTAATTTAGTTGACGTGCACGAGCTCTAGTAATTGGTCCAGTATGTATAGCAGCAGGGGCTGTGGGTGTAACAATTGTATTGATGTCCTCATCATCTTGATAGAGGCAAAGGTGTCCCGTCTTTCGATGAGATGGTGGATTTCGCTTTGGTGGAAGTCGACTTTGACGATCCGACTACGAACGTGCGAGGACGTCGCGCCTTAGCAATCGCTAAACCAACTCCGAGAGGTTATTGACCACGCCGGAGCACGATCAACCTGACCACGAGGGTCTGTTTCCTGCGAGCAAACGAAGAACAAGCAAGAAACTAAGATTGCAATCTGGATATTGCGAATATAAGATGAAAGCTTTATTGATCAAGGTGGGGTTCTGTGACGCCTTTGTCTGGTCGTTGAACACAAATGAAGTACGCGAAGTTGCAGCTATGGCGAACTTTTAATCTAAACAAAACCCAAGGTCTAAACGATGCCCTAAGGGCTGTATATATGGAGGAAGAGGGGGTGGATTTCGTGGCCCTTGGTGGAGGGGTCCGAAATCAACCCTATCTCTTGTTTCCCCACACATACGGACTCTAAAAATAGCCTATACTTATGTATTTCGAAATTACATGGGCCTGGCCCAATAATAAGGTGACGCAGCACCTAAAATAGCCTCGGGACGAAATTTATGAAGTGGCATCTTGTATATTTCGTCCAAGGCTTCATGCACCCATTATGGTGGCTTCAAAGTCCTGAAATCATCACTTGTAACTCCGTTCTTGTTCCCCTTGCGCATGCCATCATCTCCATGCTTGTTCTTGCTCCAATGTTCATCCTTGTCCAAGCTAGGCCCTTCATTTGTAAGCAAAACAAATGTATCCAATTTAGGCAGCATCATATTCTCATGAACATTAGAATCATTACCAAGAAACGAAAGTACCTGGTAATTTAGGTGGCGTGCACGAGCTCTAGTAATTGGTCCAGTATGTATAGCAGCAGGGGCTGTGGGTGTAACAATTGTATTGATGTCCTCATCACTTACCTTTGTGCAGATGCTCTATGATCCGGGCAATCTCATTTGGCCGTAAATTGAAGAAAATCCAGCGGCTATATGCCTTACTCTCCTTGTTTTCGTCGGATGGCATGTTGTAACTCATGCGCGTGAAAGCCAAGAACAAAAGTGCATTCCTGGCATTGGTCAATATATATGTGGAAACGATATTTCCACTATAGAGGAGAAGAAATTTTGGGGCAGTCAGGTAAAAAGCGCACGAGAAAATGAAGTACTTTCAAGGACTGCCATAATTGGACAAATATTCACTAAAACGGTCATAATTTTGTCATTCGGAGTCTGGGTCGACCCATAAGTACTCAAACTGCTCGCGGCGAGTGCGCGAATCCAAAAAATACTCCCCGCTTGCGCTAGGAGGCCCGGAGTACCCTCAAATTCAGCCTTAAGCAGGAATTTTTGGCCCTGAAAGTCAAAGAACATCATTCGTTGCTGTTTTTCAGACAAGTTTCTGAATCCATTGGCACTTCCTTTTGAAGGAAATTCATGTGAATATGTTGCTTATAGACATTAGCCCCCGTGGTAGGGACAAACGTACCTTTCTGCAGATGCTCTATGATCCGGGCAATCTCATTTGGCCGTAAATTGAAGAAAATCCAGCGGCTATATGCCTTATTCTCCTTGTTTTCGCCGGATGGCATGCTGTAACTCATGTGCGTGAAAACCAAGAACAAAAGGGCATTCCTGGCATCGGTCAATATATATGTGGAAATGAAATCTCCACTATAGAGGACAAGAAATTTGGGGCAGTCAGGCAAACGCGAACGAGAAAATGAAGTACTTTCAAGGACTGCCATAGAATGGACACATGTTCACTAAAACTGTCATAATTTTGTCATTAGGAGTCCGTGTCGGACCCATAAGTACTCAAACTGCTCGCGGCCAGCGTGCGACTCCAAAAATATACTCCCCGCTTGCACCAGGAGGCCCGGAGTACCCTCAAATTCAGCCTTAAGCAGGACTTTTTGGCCCTGAAAGTCAAAGAACATCATTCGACGCTATTTTTCAGACAGGTTTCTGAAGCCATTGGCACTTCCTTTTGAAGGAAGTTCGAGAGATTATGTTGCTTATAGACATTAGCCCCCCTGGTAGGGACAAACGTACCTTTCTGTAGATGCTCTATGAACCGGGCAATCTCATTTGGCCATAAATTGAAGAAAATCCAGCGGCTATATGCCCTATTCTCCTTGTTTTCGCCGGATGGCATGCTGTAAATCATGCGCGTGAAAGCCAAGAACAAAAGGGCATTCCTGGCATCGGTCAATATATATGTGGAAACGATATCTCCACTATAGAGGCCATGAAATTTTGGGGCAGTCAGGCAAAACTCGCACGAGAAAATGAAGTACTTTCAAGGACTGCCATAGAATGGACAAATGTTCACTAAAATGGTCATAATTTTGTCATTAGGAGTCCGTGTCGGACCCATAAGTACTCAAACTGCTCGCGGCCAGCGTGCGACTAAAAAATATACTCCCCGAATGCACCAGGAGGCCCGAAGTACCCTCAAATTCAGCCTTAAGCAGGACTTTTTGGCCCTGAAAGTCAAAGAACATCATTCGATGCTATTTTTTAGACAGGTTTCTGAACCCATTGGCACTTCCTTTTGACGGAAATTCGAGAGATTATGTTGCTTATAGACATTAGCCCCCCTGGTAGGGACAAACACACCTTTCTGTAGATGCTCTATGATCCGGCCAATCTCATTTGGCCGTAAATTGAAGAAAATCTAGCGGCTATATGCCTTATTGTCCTCGTTTTTGCCGGATGGCTTGGTGTAACTCATGCGCGTGAAAGCCAAGAACTGAAGGGCATTCCTGGCATCGGTCAATATATATGTGGAAACGATATCTCCACTATAGAGGACAAGAAATTTTGTGGCAGTTAGGCAAAAAGCGCACAAGAAAATGAAGTACTTTCAAGGACTGCCATAGAATGGACAGATGCTCATTAAGACGGTCATATTTTGTCATTAGGAGTCCGTGTCGGACCCATAAGTACTCAAACTGCTCGCGGCGAGCGCGAAAATCCAAAAAAATACTCCCCGCTTGCGCTAGAGGCCCGGAGTACCCTCAAATTCAGCCTTAAGCAGGACTTTTGGCCCTGAAAGTCAAAGAACATCATTCGTCGCTATTTTTCAGACAGGTTTCTCAACCCATTGGCACTTCCTCTTGATGGAAATTCGTGAGATTATGTTGCTTATAGACATTAGTCCCCCTGGTAGGGACAAACTTACCTTTGTGCAGATGCTCAATGATCCGGGCAATCTCATTTGGCCGTAAATTGAAGAAAATCCAGCGGCTATATGCCTTACTCTCCTTGTTTTCGTCGGATGGCATGTTGTAACTCATGCGCGTGAAAGCCAAGAACAAAAGTGCATTCCTGGCATGGGTCAATATATATGTGGAAACGATATTTCCACTATAGAGGAGAAGAAATTTTGGGGCAGTCAGGTAAAAAGCGCACGAGAAAATGAAGTACTTTCAAGGACTGCCATAATTGGACAGATATTCACTAAAACGGTCATAATTTTGTCATTCGGAGTCTGGGTCGACCCATAAGTACTCAAACTGGTCGCGGCGAGTGCGCGAATCCAAAAAATACTCCCCGCTTGCGCTAGGAGGCCCGGAGTACCCTCAAATTCAGCCTTAAGCAGGAATTTTTGGCCCTGAAAGTCAAAGAACATCATTCGTTGCTGTTTTTCAGACAAGTTTCTGAATCCATTGGCACTTCCTTTTGAAGGAAATTCATGTGAATATGTTGCTTATAGACATTAGCCCCCGTGGTAGGGACAAACGTACCTTTCTGCAGATGCTCTATGATCCGGGGAATCTCATTTGGCCGTAAATTGAAGAAAATCCAGCGGCTATATGCCTTATTCTCCTTGTTTTCGCCGGATGGCATGCTGTAACTCATGTGCGTGAAAACCAAGAACAAAAGGGCATTCCTGGCATCGGTCAATATATATGTGGAAATGATATCTCCACTATAGAGGACAAGAAATTTGGGGCAGTCAGGCAAACGCGAACGAGAAAATGAAGTACTTTCAAGGACTGCCATAGAATGGACACATGTTCACTAAAACTGTCATAATTTTGTCAATAGGAGTCCGTGTCGGACCCATAAGTACTCAAACTGCTCGCGGCCAGCGTGCGACTCCAAAAATATACTCCCCGCTTGCACCAGGAGGCCCGGAGTACCCTCAAATTCAGCCTTAAGCAGGACTTTTTGGCCTTGAAAGTCAAAGAACATCATTCGACGCTATTTTTCAGACAGGTTTCTGAACCCATTGGCACTTCCTTTTGAAGGAAGTTCGAGAGATTATGTTGCTTATAGACATTAGCCCCCCTGGTAGGGACAAACGTACCTTTCTGCAGATGCTCTATGATCCGGGCAATCTCATTTGGCCATAAATTGAAGAAAATCCAGCAGCTATATGCCCTATTCTCCTTGTTTTCGCCGGATGGCATGCTGTAAATCATGCGCGTGAAAGCCAAGAACAAAAGGGCATTCCTGGCATCGGTCAATATATATGTGGAAACGATATCTCCACTACAGAGGCCATGAAATTTTGGGGCAGTCAGGCAAAACCCGCACGAGAAAATGAAGTACTTTCAAGGACTGCCATAGAATGGACAGATGTTCACTAAAATGGTCATAATTTTGTCATTAGGAGTCCGTGTCGGACCCATAAGTACTCAAACTGCTCGCGGCCAGCGTGCGACTAAAAAATATACTCCCCGAATGCACCAGGAGGCCCGAAGTACCCTCAAATTCAGCCTTAAGCAGGACTTTTTGGCCCTGAAAGTCAAAGAACATCATTCGATGCTATTTTTCAGACAGGTTTCTGAACCCATTGGCACTTCCTTTTGACGGAAATTCGAGA